>NC_061857.1:22639035-22661535 GCF_019202785.1 Penaeus chinensis
AAAAGATGAAAAAAAGGAAAACGAAAGAAAAGAAAAGAGATAAAGAAAACAAAAAATGTATGAGTAAAAAGGAATTACATTAGACTGTAAGGTAGGCATAAATAGGATGAATAAACTAAATAAAATCAAGTATATTATTTTATTTATATATTTACATGACGTAGATGTGGTTCTCAGCTATTAATGATAACCTGCAAAGAAAATCGAATTTGACTTCAGTTCAAGTTATATACAAGTTTATTTTAAGCAAAATTTTAGTATGTAATATTCTTCATTTGATATTAATATATATTTTTTACGATTTCTTACCGTGACCTCCGTGTCCGTAGCCTCCGTGACCACCATGCCCATAACCTCCGCCGTGACCTTTGCCATACCCTCCGTGCCCGTAGCCTCCGCCATGTCCTTTGCCGTATCCACCATGACCATGGCCCTTACCGTATCCTCCGTGGCCGTGGCCCTTGCCGTACCCTCCATGTCCATGGCCTTTACCGTATCCACCATGGCCATGGCCCTTGCCGTACCCTCCATGGCCATGGCCCTTGCCGTACCCTCCGTGTCCATGTCCGCCATGCCCTTTCCCATACCCGGGGTCGGGGTCTGCCATTGCCATGGCGACCATCACCAGCACAAGTACTGCTACGAGGGCTACGCGCTGTTGGGAATAGAGATTATTTACATTTTCCATATCAACGGTTGGCAATGGAGAGTTGAGATTCACTCTTGGATATTTGGATTGGATGAATATTTGGAGAAAATAGTCATCTAATGTGTTTGAACTGAATCATTAACGCACCATCTTGGTAGGGAAGCTGTTCGTGTCGGAACCAGACAGTGACTGGATGATGTAGTCGGCGGTGGACCAGTTCTTATAGTAGACGGGACTGCCATGAAGCAACACCATGAAAATGGCCTGGAAGCTGATCATGGTTCGCTTCATCGGTAACAAAGACTGTAGAAAGGAACGGTTAAATTTAATTTGTTGTAACTTTTTTCGGCTACTGTTGTGGAGGAGGGGACATATCACTAAATAACAGTATTAATGAAAGATAAAGTCAGTGACTGAATTAGTGATTTATTAAATATGAAGTAAAGAGTAGATTGTGGTTGTAGAAGTTATAGTGGATAACATTTATACGTATTCCTATACTTTATTTTATTTTTTTTCCCTTGTCGACCACTGCTGTAGAGGAAGGATAAAGGCGGTGGGCCGTTTCACTGAAATGTTTATTTATAATGTTAAATAAAGCCAGTGCTGTATGGCTGAATCCGTACATGCCAGACTTTGAAGTGAAAGTTTGCAGTTCTTGTGAGTAACATATACTGTAAAACACCAGTATGCACAATTGTGACTTCTTATTAAATGAAGAATGAATTAAAGTATACAACATGTTTTTTTTTAAATGAAAACAAGCTTGTGTAACACTTAAACGGAATCCCATTAATCTTTCTTTAGAGGTTATCATTAACACCAGGAAAATACCTCAGTCATATAAGTATATAAATAAAACACGTAATTGTATCAAATGTAACTTACGAAAAAAATATATACTTTATATTATTTGTGCCTTCTGTATAATAAAAAAAATACTTCCATTTGTTCACACACAAGAGAGAGACTATACAGTTGCATGTATATTATTATCTGAATTTCAAAAGCAAGATAGGATCTCTCCTCACTCACTCTCTTTTATGTATATAAAAACTTGTCATTTACACACACACACACACACACACACACACACAAAATATAACGGTATCTTGGAATTTCCTCTTTTAATTCCCTCAGTTATATATACATTGTCAAGTGCCTATGGTTTATAAGTGAATTAACCTGAAGACTGGAAACCGTTGTAAATTTAAATGGTATATATGATGCCTCCAGACAAGAGTGCATATTTCGCTTGACTGTTTGTGTAAAGCATCGGGACTGTAAAATTTAGGTTGTTTGATTTTTTTTTTTTTTATAACTGATGTCTTCGTTACTCAGATTTTTTTTTCTTCATTATTTCCAACAGAAGGCTATCACAGTGAACGAATGGTGTGCATTTCCTTTGCTTTTCTAATACTGGGTAAAATTTGCCCATCTTTAGCATAAGTGATACTTTCTGTTTCACAATGCGTTTCCATTTTTCCGAAAGCCCGAGTAAAATTATACGAATAATACTGAATAAAAATTGACGGTCTTAGTTTACGATGACCAATGCATAATCACGTCATGCTTCTTCGAGTTATTGATAGGAAGCACCGACTGACAAAATGTATTTATTAAATGCAACATGGAAGTGAATTTAGATTGGTTTACATTACGATGATGTGCATTGGTGGGTCAACATTGAAAGGATGTTTTGTACCCATATAATTATATAATATATGTGTGTATGTATATATAATGCAAACTCACACACATATACTCATATGTATGTACGCAAACACAAGCACACACATATATTTTTATTTCTATCTATGTATATATATCATATATTGTTATATATACACACAGATGATGTATATATACGTATATACATATATATACATATATATGTCTGACTATACATATTGCTTATACTAAAGCGAAGAAAGATTTGATCTTCTCTAAATTCGCTGTTAAGTATTATCAACAACATCCTTTCTGTTTTCCTTCTCGATTGCTACTGACACCCACTACGAAACGGAATGAGTCATTACATTTGGCGATTGACTGTTTATATAGATAGCAAGCTGAACGTTGCGGCTATTTTTTTATTTTTATTTTTTTTTTGGCGATTTCAGCAACACGAAGCAAGAAACGCGCCTTTATGTTCCACTAAGTCAAAACAAAACAGAATTATTTTAAGTAAAAAAAAAAAAAAAAATGTTACATCGTCAATGTACAGATATCGAATGTGCAGTGTTGGCGAAAATCACAACACAATCTACTTTTAACTTCTTAAGCAAAGATTCACCAACTCAGTTATATAACAATGGCTTTGTCTTTTATTGTTACTATTATGCATTGAAGTGAAAAGTCTTCACAACAGAAATGTTACAAACACTAAAGCCAGAGAACTTAGCGTGGAGGAAATCTTTCCTCGCCTTGGTTTATTTACTTACGGAAGGAAAGAAAAAAAAAAAAAAAAAGAGAGAACAAAGAAAAGAAAAGAAAGAAAGAAAAAAAAACGAATGAAAAACGAATGAAAAAAGAAAAGGAAAATAAAAGAAAAGAAAAGAAAATGTAAGACTGTAATGTAGGCATAACAAGGATGAGGTATACGTCTCTTTTCGGATAAAGTAAACTGAATAAAATCAAGTGTATTATTTTATTTATTTATTTATATAACGTAGTTGTTCTCTGCTATTAATGGTAACCTGCAAAGAAAATCGAATTGGACTTCAGTTCAAGTTATATGCAAGTTTATTTCAATCAAAATTTTAGTATGTGCTATATTCTTCATTTGATAAGGTCATATTTTTTTACGATTACTTACCGTGACCTCCGTGTCCGTAGCCTCCGTGACCACCATGCCCATAACCTCCGCCGTGACCTTTGCCATACCCTCCGTGCCCGTAGCCTCCGCCATGTCCTTTGCCGTATCCACCATGACCATGGCCCTTATCGTATCCTCCGTGGCCGTGGCCCTTGCCGTACCCTCCATGTCCATGGCCTTTACCGTATCCACCATGGCCATGGCCCTTGCCATACCCTCCATGGCCGTGGCCCTTGCCAACATCATCATCGTTATTATCATTATATTTATTTAGTGACGTTAAGATTATGATTATCAATTTGATAATCATTACATTCATTGTTATTATTATTACTATTACTATTCTTGTTATTATTATCATCATCATCATTATTATTATTATCGTCATCATTATCATTACTATCATTATAGTTATCATTATTACTATTATTATTGATATGATCATCATTATTACTACTACTATTATTATCGTTATCATTATCATCATTATTATCATCATCATTAAATTTAAGGAATGAAATTTTCATAGTCCTGAAACAAAAGAAAAACTACAGTTAGCTTAGAAACTTGAAGCATTATTGAAAATTGCATGCAAGAAAAATAACCACAAGCTATTCAGGCGCAAAGGGTAGGAAAAAAATTAAATTCAAATATTATCGTACTCCTAGCACCAAAACGGTGCAATAAATAGAAAAAATGAATAAAGGAGATTTTATAGGAAATTTTATGAAGATTATTTTTTGTATCAGTAAACTTTCAGCTAAATTCAGTCCTAAGCGAGATATTTGCAAAAAACTGTTTTTCGCCGCCATTTTTCCAAGATGGCGGCCAAATCCGTGGCGGTAGAGGGGTGCAAAATTAATATGTTATTAAGTACCCTATTACAAAGATAATGAAGCTTGTTCCAGCTTTCCAATAATTTTTTCCTTATTCGGCCTTTTTTCCTCCCCTATTGACTGGCCTAATGTACAGATATCGAATATGCAGTCTTGGCGAAAATCACAACACAATTTACTTTTTACTTCTTAAGCAAACATTCACTAGCTCAGTTATATAACAATGGTTTTGTTTATTATTGTTACCATTATTATGCATTGAAGTGAAAAGTCTCCACCAAAACAGAAAGGATGTTGTTGCTAGAGAATTTAGCGAGGAGGAAATCTTTCCTCGCCTTGGTTTATTTACGGAAAAATGGAAAGAAACGAAAGAAAGAAAAATAATATAAAAAGGAAAAAGAAAAAAAAAAAAAGGAAAGAAAAAAACTGTAATGTAGGCATTAAAAGGATGAAGTATACGTCTCTTTTCCGATAAAGTAAACTGAATAAAATCAAGTATATTATTTTATATTTTTATTTATATAGCGTAGTTGTCCTTAGTTATTAATGGTAACCTGCAAAGAAAATCGAATTAGACTTCAGTGCAAGTTATATGCAAGTTTATTTTAAGGAAAATATCAGTATGAAATATATTCTTCATTTGATAAGAAGTTGTTTACGATTTCTTACCGTGACCCCCATGTCCGTGGCCTCCGTGACCACCATGTCCATAACCTCCGCCGTGACCTTTGCCGTATCCACCATGACCATGGCCCTTACCGTATCCTCCGTGGCCGTGGCCCTTGCCGTACCCTCCGTGGCCATACCCTCCATGTCCATGGCCTTTACCGTATCCACCATGGCCATGGCCCTTGCCGTACCCTCCGTGGCTGTGGCCCTTGCCGTACCCTCCATGTCCGCCATGCCCTTTCCCATACCCAGGGTCAGGGTCTGCCATTGCCATGGCGACCATCACCAGCACAAGTACTGCTACGAGGGCTACGCGCTGTTGGGAATAAAGATTATTTACATTTTCCATATCAAAGGTTGGTAATAGAGAGTTGAGATTTACTTTTTTCTAATATTTGGAGAAAATAGTCATCCAATGTGTTTGAACTGAATCTCTAACGCACCATCTTGGTAGGGAAGCTGTTCGTGTCGGAACCAGACAGTGACTGGATGATGTAGTCGGCGGTGGACCAGTTCTTATAGTAGACGGGACTGCCATGAAGCAACACCATGAAAATGGCCTGGAAGCTGATCATGGTTCGCTTCATCGGTAACAAAGACTGTAGAAAGGAACGGTTAAATTTAATTTGTTGTAACTTTTTTCGGCTACTGTTGTGGAGGAGGGGACATATCACTAAATAACAGTATTAATGAAAGATAAAGTCAGTGACTGAATTAGTGATTGATTAAATATGAAGTAAAGAGTAGATTGTGGTTGTAGAAGTTATAGTGGATAACATTTATACGTATTCCTATACTTTATTATGTTTTTTTTCCCTTGTCGACCACTGCTGTAGAGGAAGGATAAAGGCGGTGGGCCGTTTCACTGAAATGTTTATTTATAATGTTAAATAAAGCCAGTGCTGTATGGCTGAATCCGTACATGCCAGACTTTGAAGTAAAAGTTTGCAGTTCTTGTGAGTAACATATACTGTAAAACACCAGTATGCACAATTGTGACTTCTTATTAAATGAAGAATGAATTAAAGTATACAACATGTTTTTTTAAAATGAAAACAAGCTTTTGTAACACTTAAACGGAATCCCATTAATCTTTCTTTAGAGGTTATCATTAACACCAGAAAAATACCTCAGTCATATAAGTATATAAATAAAACACGTAATTGTATCAAATGTAACTTACGAAAAAATATATACTTTATATTATTTGTGCCTTCTGTATAATAAAAAAAATACTTCCATTTGTTCACACACAAGAGAGAGACTATACATTTGCATGTATATTATTATCTGAATTTCAAAAGCAAGATAGGATCTCTCCTCACTCACTCTCTTTTATGTATATAAAAACTTGTCATTTACACACACACACACACACACACAAAATATAACGGTATCTTGGAATTTCCTCTTTTAATTCCCTCAGTTATATATACATTGTCAAGTGCCTATGGTTTATTAGTGAATTAACCTGAAGACTGGAAACCGCTGTACATTTAAATGGTATATATGATGCCTCCAGACAAGAGTGCATATTTCGCTTGACTGTTTGTGTAAAGCATCGGGACTGTAAAATTAAGGTTGTTTGAATTTTTTTTATAACTGATGTCTTCGTTACTCAGATTTTTTTTCTTCATTATTTCCAACAGACGGATATGACAGTGAATGAATGGTGTGCATATCCTTTGCTTTTCTAATACTGGGTAAAATTTGCCCATCTTTAGCATAAGTGATACTTTCTGTTTCTCAATGCGTTTCCATTTTTCCGAAAGCCCGAGTAAAATTATACGAATAATACTGAATAAAAATTGACGGTCTTAGTTTACGATGACCAATGCATAATCACGTCATGCTTCTTCGAGTTATTGATAAGAAGCACCGACTGACAAAATGTATTTATTAAATGCAACATGGGAGTGAATTCAGATTGGTTTACATTACGATGATGTGCATTGGTGGGTCAGCATTGAAAGGATGTTTTGTACCCATATAATTATATAATATATGTGTGTATGTATATATAATGTAAACTCACACACATATACTCATATGTATGTACGCAAACACAAGCACACACATATATTTTTATTTCTATCTGTGTATATATATCATATATTGTTATATATACACACAGATGATGTATATATACGTATATACATATATATACATATATATGTCTGACTATACATATTGCTTATACTAAAGCGAAGAAAGATTTGATCTTCTCTAAATTCGCTGTTAAGTATTATCAACAACATCCTTTCTGTTTTCCTTCGCGATTGCTACTGACACCCACTACGAAAGGGAATGAGTCATTACATATGGCGATTGACTGCTTATATTGATAGCAAGCTGAGCGTTGCGGCTATTTTTTTGTTTTGGCGATTTCAGCAACACGAAGCAAGAAACGCGCCTTTATGTTCCACTAAGTCAAAACAAAACAGAATTATTTTAAGTAAAAAAAAAAAAAAAAAAAAAATTTACATCGTCAATGTACAGATATCGAATGTGCAGTGTTGGCGAAAATCACAACACAATCTACTTTTTACTTCTTAAACAAAGATTCACCAACTCAGTTATATAACAATGGCTTTGTCTTTTATTGTTACTATTATGCATTGAAGTGAAAAGTCTTCACAACAGAAATGATGTTACTAACACTAAAGCCAGAGAACTTAGCGTGGAGGAAATCTTTCCTCGCCTTGGTTTATTTACTTACGGAAGGAAAGAAAAAAAAAAAAAGAACAAAGAAAAGAAAAGAAAGAAAGAAAAAAACGAATGAAAAAAGAAAAAGAAAAGAAAAGAAAAGAAAATGTAATGCTGTAATGTAGGCATAAAAAGGATGAGGTATACGTCTCTTTTCGGATAAAGTAAACTGAATAAAATCAAGTGTATTATTTTATTTATTTATTTATTTACATAACGTAGTTGTTCTCTGCTATTAATGGTAACCTGCAAAGAAAATCGAATTGGACTTCAGTTCAAGTTATATGCAAGTTTATTTCAATAAAAATTTTAGTATGTGCTATATTCTTCATTTGATAAGGTCATATTTTTTTACGATTACTTACCGTGACCTCCGTGTCCGTAGCCTCCGTGACCACCATGCCCATAACCTCCGCCGTGACCTTTGCCATACCCTCCGTGCCCGTAGCCTCCGCCATGTCCTTTGCCGTATCCACCATGACCATGGCCCTTACCGTATCCTCCGTGGCCGTGGCCCTTGCCGTACCCGCCATGTCCATGGCCTTTACCGTATCCACCATGGCCATGGCCCTTGCCATACCCTCCATGGCCGTGGCCCTTGCCGTACCCTCCATGTCCGCCATGCCCTTTCCCGTACCCGGGGTCGGGGTCTGCCATTGCCATGGCGACCATCACCAGCACAAGTACTGCTACGAGGGCTACGCGCTGTTGGGAATAAATATTATTTACATTTTCCATATCAAAGGTTGGTAATAGAGAGTTGAGATTTACCTTTTTCTAATATTTGGAGAAAATAGTTATCCAATGTGTTTGAACTTAATCTCTAACGCACCATCTTGGAAGGAAAGCTGTTCGTGTCGGAACCAGACTGTCACTGGATGCCGTGGTCGGCGGTGGACCAGTTCTTATAGTAGACGGGACTGCCATGAAGCAACGCCATGAAAATTGCCTGGAAGTTGAACATGGTTCGCTTCATCGGTAACAAAGACTAGAAGGGAACGGTTAAAATTATTTTTTTGTAACTTGTTTTCGGCTACTGTTGTGGAGGAGTGGACATTTCACTAAGCAGTATTAATGAAAGATAAAGTCAATGACTGAATTAGTGATTGATGATATATGAAGTACAGAGTAGATTGTGATTGCAGGAGTTATGATGAATAACAGTTACACGTATTCCTGTTAATATGATTATCGCTAACACCTCACATTCAGTTTATGTTGATTCACGAAGTAACATATATATTAGAAGGGAACAGTTAAGATTACTTTATTTTCATTTTTTCCTTGTCGACCACTGCTGTAGAGGGAGGAGAAAGGTGGTGGGCCGTTTCACTGAAATGTTTATTAATATTATTAAATAAAACCAGTGCTATATTGCTGAATTCATACATATTAGTCTATCAAGTGAAAGTTTGGAGCTCTGTGAGTAATATATACTGTAAAATACCATTATGCACAAT
Organism: Penaeus chinensis; assembly: GCF_019202785.1. Lineage (NCBI taxonomy): Eukaryota > Metazoa > Arthropoda > Malacostraca > Decapoda > Penaeidae > Penaeus > Penaeus chinensis. The sequence goes on from NC_061857.1 coordinate 22,648,174, forward strand.
TGTGACTTCTTATGAAATTAAGAATGAATTAAAGTATACAGCAATTTTTATGAAAAGCTTGTGTAACACTTAAACGGAATCCCATTAATCTTTCTTAAGAGGGTATCATTAACACCAGAGAAATACCTCAGTCATGTAAATATATAAATAAAACACGTGATTGTATCAAGTGTAACTTATACGGGAGGGTATATACTTTACACTATTTGTGCCTTCTGCATACTAAAAATTACTTCCATTTTTCCACACACGAGAGAGACTGTACATTTGCATGTATATTATTTTCTGAATTACAAAAGCAAGATAGGATCTCTCCTCACTCACTCTCTTTTGTGTATACAAAAACTTGTCATTAATACACACACACACACACACACACACAAAAAAAAAATATATATATGGGTATGTAAATCTTGAAACATATAACTGGCATATCTGACAAAATATAACGGAATCTTGGAATTTCCTCTTTGAATTCCCCCCGTTATATATAAACATTGTCAAGTGCCTATGGTTTATTAGTGAATTTACCTGAAGACTGGAAGCCGCTGTACATGTAAATGGTATGTATGATGCCTCCAGACAAGAGTGCATAATTTTCTTTACTGTTTGTGTAAAGTATCGGGACTGTAAAATTAAGATTGTTTGAAAATTGTTAATAACTGATGTCTTCGTTACTCAGATTTTTTTTTTTTATTATTTCCAACAGACGGATATGACAGTGAACGAATGGTGTGCATGTCCTTTGCTTTTCTAATACTGGGTAAAATTTGCCTACCTTTAGCATAAGTGATACTTTCTGTTTCTCAATGCGTTTCCATTTTTCGAAAGCCTGAGTAAAATTATACGAGAAATACTGAATAAAAATTGACGGTCTTAGTTTACGATGACCAATGCATAATCACGCCATGCTTCTTCGAGTTATTGATAGGAAGCACCGACTGACAAAATGTATTTATTAAATGCAACATGGAAGTGAATTCAGATTGGTTTACATTACGATGATGTGCATTGGTGGGTCAGCATCGAAAGGATGTTTTGCACCCATATAATTATATAATATATGTGTGAATGTATATATAATGTAAACTCACACACATAAACTCATATGCATATACGCAAACACACGCACACACATATACACATATATTTTTATTTCTATCTATGTATATATATCATATATTGTTATATATAAATACATGCTATATATATATATATATATATATATATATATATACATATTTACATATATACATATTTATACATATATGTGTGACTATACATATTGCTTATATCAAAGCGAAGAAAGATTTGATCTTCGCTAAATTCGCTGTTAAGTATTATCAACAACATCCTCTCTGTTTCCCTTCGCGATTGCTACTGACACCCACTACGAAAAGGAATGAGTCATTACATATGGCGATTGACTGCTTATATTGATAGCAAGCTGAGCGTTGCGGCTATTTTTTTTTTTTTTTTTTTTTTTTTGGAAATTTCAGGGACACGAAGCAAGACGAAAGACGTATTTATGCTCCGCTAAGAAAGATGGAATAATGCAATACCGCATTGATATAGGTGTATAACAATCCTCCCTGACCTGGCCTCGAACCTAGGTCACTCCGGCTATGAGACCGGAGGATTGTTATACACCTATATCAATGCGGTATTGCATTATTCCATCTTTCATATATATACACCTCAGTATCTGACTTCGGTTTCGAATTTCTAAATCAATTCCCACCGAGTGCCCACGGGGAGTGTGTGTAAAACCTCGCTATCATTACTCATGTATGAGTAGATAGGTAATGTCTATGGAAGCTAGTTAGATCCTAGTTGCACACTCCTTTTGTGGGTCGTGTGGCATGGTTGGTTTAGTACATGCTCCGCTAAGTAAAAATAAAACAGAATTATTTTAAGTAAAAAAGAAAAAAAAATGTTACATCGTCAATGTGCAATGTTGGTGAAAATCCCAACACAATCTACTTTTTACTTCTTAAGCAAACATTCACTAACTCAGTTATATAAAAATAGCTTTGTCTTTTATTGTTACTATTATGCATTGAATTGAAAAGTCTTCACAACAGAGAGGATGTTACTAACACTAAAGCCAGAGAACTTAGCGTGGAGGAAATCTTTCCTCGTCTTAGTTTATTTACTTACGGAAGGAAAGAAAAAAAAAAGAACAAAGAAAAGAAAGAAAGAGAAAAAAACGAATGAAAAAAGAATGAAAAAAGAAAAAGAAAAGAAAATGTAATGCTGTAATGTAGGCATAAAAAGGATGAGGTATACGTCTCTTTTCGGATAAAGTAAACTGAATAAAATCAAGTGTATTATTTTATTTATTTATTTATATAACGTAGTTGTTCTCTGCTATTAATGGTAACCTGCAAAGAAAATCGAATTGGACTTCAGTTCAAGTTATATGCAAGTTTATTCCAATCAAAATGTTAGTATGTGCTATATTCTTCATTTGATAAGGTCATATTTTTTTACGATTACTTACCGTGACCTCCGTGTCCGTAGCCTCCGTGACCACCATGCCCATAACCTCCGCCGTGACCTTTGCCATACCCTCCGTGCCCGTAGCCTCCGCCATGTCCTTTGCCGTATCCACCATGACCATGGCCCTTACCGTATCCTCCGTGGCCGTGGCCCTTGCCGTACCCTCCATGTCCATGGCCTTTACCGTATCCACCATGGCCATGGCCCTTGCCATACCCTCCATGGCCGTGGCCCTTGCCGTACCCTCCATGTCCGCCATGCCCTTTCCCATACCCGGGGTCGGGGTCTGCCATTGCCATGGCGACCATCACCAGCACAAGTACTGCTACGAGGGCTACGCGCTGTTGGGAATAAAGATTATTTACATTTTCCATATCAAAGGTTGGTAATAGAGAGTTGAGATTTACTTTTTTCTAATATTTGGAGAAAATAGTTATCCAATGTGTTTGAACTTAATCTCTAACGCACCATCTTGGAAGGAAAGCTGTTCGTGTCGGAACCAGACTGTCACTGGATGCCGTGGTCGGCGGTGGACCAGTTCTTATAGTAGACGGGACTGTCATGAAGCAACGCCATGAAAATTGCCTGGAAGTTGAACATGGTTCGCTTCATCGGTAACAAAGACTAGAAGGGAACGGTTAAAATTATTTTTTTGTAACTTGTTTTCGGCTACTGTTGTGGAGGAGTGGACATTTCACTAAGCAGTATTAATGAAAGATAAAGTCAATGACTGAATTAGTGATTGATGATATATGAAGTACAGAGTAGATTGTGATTGCAGGAGTTATGATGAATAACAGTTACACGTATTCCTGTTAATATGATTATCGCTAACACCTCACATTCAGTTTATGTTGATTCACGAAGTAACATATATATTAGAAGGGAACAGTTAAGATTACTTTATTTTCATTTTTTCCTTGTCGACCACTGCTGTAGAGGGAGGAGAAAGGTGGTGAAATGTTTATTAATATTATTAAATAAAGCCAGTGCTATATTGCTGAATTCATACATGCTAGTCTATCAAGTGAAAGTTTGGAGCTCTTGTGAGTAATATATACTGTAAAATACCATTATGCACAATTGTGACTTCTTATGAAATTAAGAATGAATTAAAGTATACAGCAATTTTTATGAAAAGCTTGTGTAACACTTAAACGGAATCCCATTAATCTTTCTTAAGAGGGTATCATTAACACCAGAGAAACACCTCAGTCATGTAAATATATAAATAAAACACTTGATTGTATCAAGTGTAACTTATACGGGAAGGTATATACTTTACACTATTTGTGCCTTCTGCATACTAAAAATTACTTCCATTTTTCCACACACGAGATAGACTGTACATTTGCATGTATATTATTTTCTGAATTACAAAAGCAAGATAGGATCTCACCTCACTCACTCTCTTTTGTGTATACAAAAACTTGTCATTTTCACACACATACACAAATATATATATATACATATATATATATATGGGGATGTAAATCTTGAAAAATATAACTGGCATATTTGACAAAATATAACGGAATCGTGGAATTTCCACTTTGAATGCCCTTAGTTATAAATACATTGTCAAGTACCTATGGTTTATTAGTGAATTAACCTGAAGACTGGAAGCCGCTGTACATGTAAATGGTATGTATGATGCCTCCAGACAAGAGTGCATAATTTTCTTTACTGTTTGTGTAAAGTATCGGGACTGTAAAAATAAGGTTGTTTGAAAATTGTTAATAACTAATGTCTTCGTTACTCAAAAAAAAAAAAAAAAAAAAAAACTTCATTATTTCCAACAGAAGGCTATGACAGTGAACGAATGGTGTGCATGTCCTTTGCTTTTCTAATACTGGGTAAAATTTGCCTATCTTTAGCATAAGTGATACTTTCTGTTTCTCAATGCGTTTCCCTTTTTCCGAAAGCCTGAGTAAAATTATACGAGAAATACTGAATAAAAATGGACGGTCTTAGTTTACGATGACCAATGCATAATCACGCCATGCTTCTTCGAGTTATTGATAGGAAGCACCGACTGACAAAATGTATTTATTAAATGCAACATGGAAGTGAATTCAGATTGGTTTACATTACGATGATGTGCATTGGTGGGTCAGCATCGAAAGGATGTTTTGCACCCATATAATTATATAATATATGTGTGAATGTATATATAATGTAAACTCACACACATAAACTCATATGCATATACGCAAACACACGCACACACATATACACATATATTTTTATTTCTATCTATGTATATATATCATATATTGTTATATATAAATACATGCTATATATATATATATATATACATATTTACATATATACATATATATATACATATATGTGTGACTATACATATTGCTTATATCAAAGCGAAGAAAGATTTGATCTTCGCTAAATTCGCTGTTAAGTATTATCAACAACATCCTCTCTGTTTCCCTTCGCGATTGCTACTGACACCCACTACGAAAGGGAATGAGTCATTACATATGGCGATTGACTGCTTATATTGATAGCAAGCTGAGCGTTGCGGCTATTTTTTTTTTTTTTTTTTTTTTTTGGAAATTTCAGGGACACGAAGCAAGACGAAAGACGTATTTATGCTCCGCTAAGAAAGATGGAATAATGCAATACCGCATTGATATAGGTGTATAACAATCCTCCCTGACCTGGCCTCGAACCTAGGTCACTCCGGCTATGAGACCGGAGGATTGTTATACACCTATATCAATGCGGTATTGCATTATTCCATCTTTCATATATATACCTCAGTATCTGACTTCGGTTTCGAATTTCTAAATCAATTCCCACCGAGTGCCCACGGGGAGTGTGTGTAAAACCTCGCTATCATTACTCATGTATGAGTAGATAGGTAATGTCTATGGAAGCTAGTTAGATCCTAGTTGCACACTCCTTTTGTGGGTCGTGTGGCATGGTTGGTTTAGTAATGGCCCTCCGGTCTCATAGCCGGAGTGACCTAGGTTCGAGGCCAGGTCAGGGAGGATTGTTATACACCTATATCAATGCGGTATTGCATTATTCCATCTTTCATATATATACACCTCAGCATCTGACTTCGGTTTCGAATTTCTAAATCAATTCCCACCGAGTGCCCACGGGGAGTGTGTGTAAAACCTCGCTATCATTACTCATGTATGAGTAGATAGGTAATGTCTATCGAAGCTAGTTAGATCCTAGTTGCACACTCCTTTTGTAGGTCGTGTGGCATGGTTGGTTCAGTACTGGCCCTCCGGTTTCATAGCCGGAGTGACCTAGGTTCGAGGCCAGGTCAGGGAGGATTGTTATACACCTATATCAATGCGGTATTGCATTATTCCATCTTTCATATATATACACCTCAGTATCTGACTTCGGTTTCGAATTTCTAAATCAATTCCTACCGAGTGCCCACGGGGAGTGTGTGTAAAACCTCGCTATCATTACTCATGTATGAGTAGATAGGTAATGTCTATGGAAGCTAGTTAGATCCTAGTTGCACACTCCTTTTGTGGGTCGTGTGGCATGGTTGGTTTAGTACATGCTCCGCTAAGTAAAAACAAAACAGAATTATTTTAAGTAAAAAAGAAAAAAAAAATGTTACATCGTCAATGTGCAGATATCGAATGTGCAATGTTGGTGAAAATCCCAACACAATCTACTTTTTACTTCTTAAGCAAACATTCACTAACTCAGTTATATAAAAATAGCTTTGTCTTTTATTGTTACTATTATGCATTGAATTGAAAAGTCTTCACAACAGAGAGGATGTTACTAACACTAAAGCCAGAGAACTTAGCGTGGAGGAAATCTTTCCTCGTCTTAGTTTATTTACTTACGGAAGGAAAAAAAAAAAAAAAGAACAAAATAAGAAAAGAAAGAAAGAGAAAAAACGAATGAAAAAAGAATGAAAAAAGAAAAGAAAATGTAAGACTGTAATGTAGGCATAAAAAGGATGAGGTATACGTCTCTTTTCGGATAAAGTAAACTGAATAAAATCAAGTGTATTATTTTATTTATTTATTTATATAACGTAGTTGTTCTCTGCTATTAATGGTAACCTGCAAAGAAAATCGAATTGGACTTCAGTTCAAGTTATATGCAAGTTTATTTCAATCAAAATTTTAGTATGTGCTATATTCTTCATTTGATAAGGTCATATTTTTTTACGATTACTTACCGTGACCTCCGTGTCCGTAGCCTCCGTGACCACCATGCCCATAACCTCCGCCGTGACCTTTGCCATACCCTCCGTGCCCGTAGCCTCCGCCATGTCCTTTGCCGTATCCACCATGACCATGGCCCTTACCGTATCCTCCGTGGCCGTGGCCCTTGCCGTACCCTCCATGTCCATGGCCTTTACCATATCCACCATGGCCATGGCCCTTGCCATACCCTCCGTGGCCGTGGCCCTTGCCGTACCCTCCGTGTCCATGGCCGCCATGCCCTTTCCCATACCCGGGGTCGGGGTCTGCCATTGCCATGGCGACCATCACCAGCACAAGTACTGCTACGAGGGCTACGCGCTGTTGGGAATAAATATTATTTACATTTTCCATATCAAAGGTTGGCAATAGAGAGTTGAGATTTACTTTTTTTTCATATATTTGGAGAAAATAGTCATCCAATGTGTTTGAACTGAATCTCTAACGCACCATCTTGGGAGGAAAGCTGTTCGTGTCGGAACCAGACAGTGACTGGATGACGTGGTCGGCGGTAGACCAGTTCTTATAGTAAGCGGGACTGCCATGAAGCAACACCATGAAAATGGCCTGGAATCTGAACATGGTTCGCTTCATCGGTAACAGGTGAAGAAAGGGACGGTTACATTTTTTTTTTTTTTTTTTTGTAACTTGTTTTCGGCTACTGTTGTGGAGGAGTGGACATTTCACTAAGCAGTATTAATGAAAGATAAAGTCAGTGATTGAATTAGTGATTGATTATATATGAAGTACAGAGTAGATTGTGATTGTCGAAGTTATGATGAATAACATTTACACGTATTCCTGTCAATATGATTATCGCTAACAGGGGAGGGGACATTTTACTAAGCAGTATTAATGAAAGTTAAAGGCAATGACTGAATACGTGATTGATTATATATGAAGTACAGAGTAGATTGTGATCGTAGAAGTTATGGTGAATAAGAGTTACACGTATTCCTTTTAATATGATTATCGCCAACACCTTACATTCAGTTTATGTTGATTCACGAAGTAACAAAGACATTAGAAGGGAACAGTTAAGATTACTTTATTTTCTTTCTTTTTTTCCCCTTGTTGACCACTGCTGTAGAGGAAGGAGAAAGGGGGTGCGCCGTTTCATTAAAGTGTTTATAAATAATATCAAATAAAGCCAGTGATATATGGCTGAATCCGTACATGCTAGTCTTTGAAGTGAATAAGTTTGCAGCTCTTGTGAGTAACATATACTGTAAAACACCAGTATGCACAATTGTTACTTCTTATTGAATGAAGAATGAGTTAAAGTATATAACAATTTTAGTGAAAACAAGCTTGTTTAACACTTAAACGGAATCACATTAACCTTCCTTTAGAGGTTATCATAAACACCAGAGAAATATATAATTAAAACACGTGATTATATCAAGTGTAACTTATACGACAATAGATATATACTTTATACTATTTGTGCCTTCTGTATGATAAAGATTACTTCCATTTTTCACACACAAGAGACTAGAACCATACATATGCATGTATATTATTTTCTGAATTTCAAAAGCAAGATAGGGTATCTCCTCACTCACTCTCTTTTGTGTATAAAAAACTTGTAATTTACAAAAAAGAAAAGAAAAAAATATATATATATATTCACACATATATATATGGGAGTGTAAATATTGAAAAATAGAATTGGCATATTTGACAAAATATAACGGAATCTTGAAATTTCCTCTTTGAATCCCCTCAGTTATAGACATTTACACTGTTAAGTGCCTATGGCTCATTAGTGAATTAACCTAAAGACTGGAAACCGTAAATGGTATCTATCATGTCTCCAGACAAGAGTGTATAATTTGCTTTACTGTTTGTGTAAAGTATCGGGCTGTAAAATAAAGGTTGTTTGAAAATTGTTAATAACTGATGTCTTCGTTACTCAGATTATTTTATTTCATTATTTTCAACAAAACTATATGACAGTGAACGAATGGTATGCATGTGCTTTGCTTTTTCTAATACTGGGTAATATTGGCTCATCTTTAGTATTATTGATACTTTCTGTTTCTTAATGCGTTTCCATTTTTCTGAAAGCCTGAGTAAGATTATGCAAGTAATACTGAATAAAGATGGACGGTCTTAGTTTACGATGACCCTTGCATACAACATGTATTTATCAAATGTAACATGGAAGTGAATTCAGATTGGTTTATACATGTTTTTGTACCCAAATAATTATATTATATTATATGTATATGTATATATATAATGTAAACTCACACATATACACATATGTATGTACGTACGCAAATACACACACACACATAGATACGGATATATGTATATTCCTATGTATATATTATTATATACATACATGATATATATTCATACATATACACATATATATCTCTGACTACATATTGCTTATATCAAAGCCAAGAAAAATTTCCTCCTCGCTAAATTCGCTGTCAAGTATTATCAACAACATCCTTTCTGTTTTCTTTCGCAATTGCAACTGTCACCGCGAAGGGAAATGAGTCATTACATATGGCGGTTATATTGATAGCAAGCTGAGCGTTGGGACTTTTTTTTTGGGCGATTTCAGCAACACGAAGCAAGCCAAACTAAACTATAGCTTGCTTGTGTTTCTCGTCAAAAGACCCATTTGTATTCCACTGAGTAAAAGCAAAACATAATTATTTTAAATCTACTTTTTACTTCTTAAGCAAACATTCACTAGCTCAGTTTTATAACAATGGCTATGGTTATTATTACTATGCATTTAAGTGAAAAGTCTCCTCCGCAACAGTGACCGACCGTCCCCTCCCCCCCCCCCCCCCCCAAAAAAAAAAAATCGAAGTAGTCTTAAAAGTTCCCTTCTAATGTCTTTGTAACCGATGTAGGGAGCCATGGTCATTACCCCGGTCATTTTCATGGTGTTGCTTCATGGCAGTGTCGTCTACTATAAGAAAGGAACGAACGGCGACCAAGTCATCCAGTGACTATCTGGTTCCAACACGAACAGCTTCCCTCCCAAGATGGTGCGTCTGAACTTAATAGATAATTACTTTCTCCAAATATTTTGAACTTTAAACTCGCTTCTTATCATTATCAACCGTTGGTTTGTAAAAATATGAATTACCTTTATTCCCAACAGCGCGTAGCCCTCGTAGCAGTACTTGTGCTGGTGATGGTCGCCATGGCAATGGCAGACCCCGACCCCGGATATGGGAAAGGGCATGGCGGCTATGGACACGGAGGGTACGGCAAGGGCCACGGCCATGGAGGATACGGTAAAGGCCATGGACATGGAGGGTATGGTAAGGGCCATGGCCATGGTGGATACGGCAAAGGACATGGCCATGGCGGATACGGCAAAGGACATGGCGGAGGTTACGGGCACGGAGGATATGGCAAAGGTCACGGCGGAGGTTATGGACATGGAGGGCATGGCGGTCACGGAGGATATGGACACGGTCATGGTAAGAAATCACTTCTTGTTAAATAAATAATGAATTTATTACATACACCAGTTTAGCATAAAACTGGCTTGCGTAGAACTCGAACTGAAGCCCATTCAATTTTCTTTGCAGGTTATCATTAGCAGCAGAGAACTACACCTCCGTGATGTAAATATATAAATAAAATTATATACTTTACTATATTCAGTTTACTTTGTCCGAAAATAGATGTATACTTCATACTATTTATGCCTACTTTACAGTATAAAGCAATTCCTGTTTGCACATATACATACAAGAAAGAGAGAACAAAATGTACATAAGCATACGCAAAACATTATCCTCGGAATTCGATAACGGGATGGGACCACTCTATCTCTGTCTCTCCCCCGTGCCCTTATAAAACAAGAAAATAATAATGCAAAAATTCCGAACTGGTGTGTTTGGCAAAACGAATATACAGATTTCAAATTTTGAATTCTGTTATAAATGATCAAGTCTAAAGTGTATGTAGCCGAAGTGAAATATCCGGAAGTCTGGAAACCGCTGTACTAGTCATAAAGCACTGTACTTGTAAATTATATTTACATTTTCATGACACCTCTAGACAAAAGTGCATATTTTCCTATACATTTTTTATAAACTGTCGAGACTAACTGTAAGATTAAGGTTGTCGGAAAAATTTTAATAACTTGAGTCTTCGTTACTCAGAAATGTAGTTTTTTTTTTCATTTTAACAAAAATATAACAATGAATAACTGTTGTATGATTCTTTGCTTTCCTAACATTGGGTAAAATTTGCCCAGCATTATCCATTACGATATTGTTTCTGGCGTTTCCATTTTGCCGAAAGTCCGAAATTTTAAGCAAGATAAAACAGTTGATTAAGATTGGAAGGTTTTCATTTAAGATGGCCATTGCGAAAATTACTGTAATCATCATACTTCTTTGAATTATTGATAATTAGCATCAACTTATTTTTATATGTTGTATACAAGTAAATTCAGATAGATATACATACAACGCCCGAAATATTGGCATCATATCAAAGAAATGGCAAACTGTTTTGTTTATATATTTTTTTTTTAGTTATATGACAAGAGAAAAAAGGTAATCCGTACACCTATATTGACCGAGCGCAAAATAGTGCTTTGTGAGTCAACTCTGAAAGGATGAATAAGTTTTCCATGCAAGACTGAGGATTTTCCGATGGTCCTATTCAGTGTAAATCATGAAAACTTTTCCTTTCTTCCTGGAAATCGTGTAATGTTGACGTTGACTGACGAAATGGTAAAGGCATTACCTGGTTATTGACACGGTGGGTATGGAGGTTTGCGGTCATGACAAAGGTCAAAGTGGAAGATATGGACATGGGAGATATGGCAATGGCCATATTAGAAGTTATGGAAAAGGGGTATATGGCAAAGGTCACGGAGGCTACGGTCAGAGGTCATGAGTTATTTTATGAATGGTTTGTACCATATAAACTAGTTTTATTGAAAGTGAGACAACAGTTTCGGAATCCAACTGGATTCCATCCTCAGGTCTGAAGAGGAAAGGGAGAGGAGGGGGTGTAAAACAGAGAGAGGAAAGGCAACCCGGTAACACGGGGCAGGTGAGGACAGACGGACGGAAACGAAGGGAGGTCAGATCAGGTCAGAGGGTCGGGCGGACTGTGTGCAGGATGGCCGGCCTACGGCAGCAGCTTTATTAGGGAGGATTCCACCGGTCTGCGGGCGTGGACATCACCGGAAGGAAAGACAATTCGCGCTGCTGACCAGTCCATCTGATGACCTGTATCCCACTGATGGCAAAAGAGAGCGTTGTTGTTGTTTCCCCTGGATACAGCGCACTTCTGTTGAGACAGGCGCTTAGATGGACTGGTCAGCGGCGCGAATTGTCTTTCCTTCCCCCTCCTCTCCCTTTCCTCTTCAGACCTGAGGATGCATTCCAGGTGGATTCCGAAACTGTTGTCTCACTTTCATTAAATCTAGTTTTACATTGTGGGTTTTATTACCATAGTATCAACACGGTAGAGTGTTTTCACCATTCATGAACTAGTTGCATTATGTTTGGAAAGGTTTAGCTATACAGTGAATTAAATGTTACCATTATTTGAAGAGATTTAAGCCTTTGATGAACTGTATAAGTATATACGTATGCACACACACATATAATGCTCATTGTAATAATTAAAAATGATCAATTGAATTCGTCCATCACATACAAACATAATATCTGTGTGAACTTTTGGACACATTATGTAAACACACACACGTGTATATATATATATATATATATATATATATATGTATATATACACACACACACATATATATGTATATATGTATATGTATGTTTATATGTGTATGTATAGATATAAACATATATGTATATTTATGTATTTTTATAGGTATACACAATTATCTTATATTGTTATATACATATATTAATATCAATATCAACATGTATATATATACTGTATAGATAGGTAGATAGATAGATATACATACATACATACATATATATATGTATATATGTATAAAATTAAAAACTAAAAAAATATATACAGAAATTGAATATGCGGTGGATGCTAAAATTATATTAATAAATATACGCTCAACTCCCTATACGTTCTTCGTACAAAGCCAACGTTTTACTTCATAAACAAACAAACAGTAATGCATATAACGTCGGCTTTATCTATTATCATTATTATTATACACTAAAGTCCCCTCCTCCACGAGTGGCCGACCCCCCACCCCGCAAAAAAAAAAAAAAAAAAAAAATCTTAACTGTTACCTTCTACAGTCTTTGTTACCGATGTAGCGATCCATGATCATTTCTCCGGCCATTTTCATGGTGTTGCTTCATGGCAGTCCCGTCTACTATAAGAACTGGTCCACCACCGACCACGTCATCCAGTGACTGTCTGGTTCCGACACGAACAGCTTCCCTCCCAAGATGGTGCGTTAGAGATTCAGTTCAAACACATTGAATGACTTTTTTCTATATAAAAAAAAGTAAATTTCAACTCTCTATTGCCAACCTTTGATATGGAAAATGTAAATAATCTTTATTCTTAACAGCGCGTTGCCCTCGTAGCAGTACTTGTGCTGGTGGTGGTCGCCATGGCAATGGCAGACCCCGACCCCGGGTATGGGAAAGGGCATGGCGGCCATGGACACGGAGGGTACGGCAAGGGCCACGGC
>NC_061857.1:22666535-22669035 GCF_019202785.1 Penaeus chinensis
TTAATTGTGGGGAATTGAAGGGTGGGGGGGGGGGGGGGGGGCGTTGGCAGGGAGCGGGGATATGAGCGTGAAATGTCTTGCAATGAATATGTGTTGCATTTATATTGCAGTTTATGGTTGGAGTTGTGCAGGAGAGATATGGTGGTAAATGTATCTTGTTTTCAGTTGGTTGCAGTTGCTGTAGTTGATGGTTTGACGTGTCATGTATGAGAGTTATGTTGTTAAATGTAGGCTTTTATGTTGTTTATAGCGTTAGATGTATAATGTTTTCCTTTTCACGGATTTCATGAGCGTTCTGTTACGGATTAGATAGAGTGGTTGGGAAGGGGTGTTTGTCATGCATTAAATTTGCGTAGCTTTTTTATGGATTTCATTGTCAATGGGCGCTAGGAGTTACCATGTATTAAATATGCGTTGCTTTTTCTTCTACAACCTTCATGGGATGGAATGACATCATGCAATATTTATATTTCGTTATCCAAAGAGGGAGAGGAAGGGATTACGTGTGTTTTTTATTCCACTGTTACTGTTGTTAGTCTCCGAATATTTTTTTTTTTTTTTTTTTTTATTTATCCATATTGTATTGACAACCCTGATCACCATGTCTGTTAGTGAAGGATAAATGTTCAATACAATCTCTCTGTCTCTCTCACTCTCTCTCTCTCTCTCTCTCTCTCTCTCTCTCTCTTCCTCTACTTATCTCTTCCCACCTAATGTATTACCTTGGCTTACTATACTACTGCGTAATATATATGTAGTAACAGATAGACACATTTTGTTAATTGAGAGCGAGTGATATTTATATTTTCGTGCGCACAGTGTACATCAACGTTTATCTATCTATCTATCTATGTATATGTCTCAATCTCTATATTTGCTTTTATTCATTTGATTGTATCTTTATCTGTTTATCTGTCTATCGACACACATACACACACACCCACACCTTCACACACATGTATATGTATATTATATATATGTGTATACACACACACACACACACATATATATATATATATATATATATATATATGTGTATGTATGTCTATGTATGTATGTATATGCACACACACATACATACAAACACACACACAAACACAAACATGCACACACACACACACACACACACACACACAAACACAGACACACACACACACAAATATGTGTGTGTGTGTGTGTAAGTATATATTCGTGTCATACAGAGAACCATTCAAACTGACAGGCAATCGCTAATGTACCCACAATCATACCAGCGTTATTAAACAAGCAACCATCTTATCAAACAAATAACCTTATTTTTACTTACAAGAGCAAATGCCATCCTGATATCCAAAGCTGTTGCAGACGAAACTAATACTGACAGGGGTGTGCAAAGCATCTTAAATATATACCGTAAAGAAAGTGTATCCATCTGTTAAAAAGCCTCGGACAATGGTATGTAATATTCTGTAACTGTTTACTCTGCGTCACTCTTGTCTGGTGGACAATAGGGGAATATGGATGGGCAGCAAGCATGGTCAGTTGCCGGGTTAAGTTAGTTTTGAACAATACTTTCTCTTGTCTTGTTTTCTCTCTGGTATTTTTGTAAATATTAGTAATAGTAGGACTAGGATTAATATAATTATTCCGATGATGGTGTTGATTAGAGTGATCAGCATCAAAATCAGTTATGATTAAGATGGATTGTAAACAGGATCGATTATGATTATCACTGTTGTCGTTTTATTAACACGACTAGTATGATTCTTCTCTTCTCTTTATTCGTATTAGTGCTATCGTTTTAATCATTATTATCTGTGTCATGCCTCTTACTTTTATACATAATCATCCTTCTAAACATGTTCATTAATACCATTACAAATTTTGATGTTGCTGCCGTCCAATTACATTTGTCAGAAGGATTGTTATAGATTTGTTATAAATACAGTTATGGTATCATTATCATCACAGAACGTTACGACGATAATGAAGAACACATAACAGTATTCCTGATATGATCTTCACAATCTGTTCCTCAGACGGGTTATAATCATGGTTTAATGTTCTACAGTTTTAACAAAAGGAAGAAAGAAAACTAATAACGATTTTTTAAATTCCTTTCTATTAAATATTTTCTGATGCATTTTTCTCTTCTATGTCTACTCCCTTTTACTCTTCTACTCGAAAATTAGCGATTTTATTACTAATTCTCAAAAGATATAATGATAGGAAAATTGGTGCTAATGCGGAAAAGCCCTGACTCGTAGAATAGATTGCAGTATCTAATTGCACTGACTAATAGAATATCATATTGTAGTACTAAAATACACTGACTCGTAGAATATATTGCAGCACTAAAATACACTGACTAATAGAATATGCTACAGTGCTAGAGGACTATAAATAATACTGAAGAGTTATATGGATAATCTCATTTGCCATAAGAGTTATAGGATCCATAGCTATGAGAAACGCTCCCATAGTCTCCGTAGCTTCCATAGCCACCTAATCCACCAATTCC
>NC_061857.1:22679035-22681535 GCF_019202785.1 Penaeus chinensis
ACATGATTTCCCTTCGCCAGCTACTGGAGAAATGTGAGCAACAAAGGCCTCTGTATGTTGCCTTCATCACTCTCTCCTCTCTCTATATATGTAAATATATATATGTATCTATGAATATATGAATATATATATATAGAGATAAATATAGATATATATACATATATATACATACACACACACACACACACACACACATATGTATATATATATATATATATATATATATATGTAAGTATATCTCTCTGTTTCAAACACACACACACATATATATACATGTATATACAAATATATATGTGTGTGTTCTGGTGGTTACGAGAGTGGAGTCAAGTTCTCGTCAGGGACAGTTTTAGGATTTACATACCTATAAGTTTGGTTTACATATACATGACAGTTATATGATCATAACGATATATCTTCTTTGCATGCAAACAGATACGACGCTCTTTACGTTCTGTGTCTTTGTCAATCCTTGTGTATAGGCACTTGACGGCGTTCTTGATCATATACAAGTATATACAGCCACTGATTCCAAGTGATAAAAGACACCAGATCCAACAGCCAACTTCGTAAGCATGAAGACTGCACTCGTGATAGTAAAATGTGCTTAGGCATTTTATATCTGTATCTGTTATGTAAGTCGCGTTTTTTTTTTTCAAACCACCTGTCAGAAGGAACTTATCGACATTTGTTCTGTATCTATGTGCTAATCATATTCAAATGTCATTGTTACTGTCGCAAATATTGCTGTAGTCACTGTCTGTAATTCCAATAACAGGATCTATTGAATAAATGCATTTTTACTGTAAGAACATGCAAAGGCGTTTAAAGCTATTTTAGTTCAACACAAATGGTTCCATATCATCATTAGCGAAAATACAGAAACACATGCAAATATCTAATATATATGTATCAATTATCTTATCTCTCTATATAAATAGTAGCTCTGTATTCATACATACATACACACACACACATACATATATATCATATATAAATATATATGTGAATATATATGTGTATATGTACGTATGTATAAGTAAATATATGTTTGTATATATTTTTGAGCGGTGTCGATTATATATTCGTCATGTACTTCTCACCGTGTGCGTATGTGTGCATATATACATATATATACATATATTACAAACACACATACATATATACGCATATATTTATGTATACATATATATATTCATATAAACAGGTATGCATGTATGTACGTGTGTATATATATACATATACACATACATGCATGTATATACATATACATGTATATTCATACATATATATGTATATATACGTGTATACATATATATGTATACATGTGGGTATACATTTATAAATATATACATACACACTCATGTACATCCATATATATGTATAAGTATATATACATATATATACATACACACTCATGTACATCCATATATATGTATAAGTATATATACATATATACACACATGTGTATGTGTGTCTATATATATGTGTACACATAGACATACATACATGTGTGTATATATATACATATATATAATATATATACACATATATATACCATATATACACACATATGTATGTATGTATATACATACATATATACTAAATATATACTAGATATATATATACACATACATATGTATACTATATAATATATATATATATATACATACACACACACACATATATACATATATATATAGTATACATAAACACTATATATATACATATGTATATATGTATATATATATGTGTGTGTGTGAGCGCACGCGCGCGCGTGTGTGTGTATGTACACACAAACACACTCATATATATATGGTTCATTGCCAATCCTTGCCTTGTGCACTTCGCGTCGTCCTTGATCAAAGGAAATTTGTAGTATATAAGCCACCACCTCCAAACGAGAGGCACAGGCTAGTTCCAGCTGCCAACTACGTCAACATGAAAGCTTCACTCATGATGGTAAGACACTTTCGCTTAGCCACTTTGAGTATTTATTATCTATATCTATATTTTGAATAATTATCTGTAATTCCATTGCATCTACATACTAACCGAATTCATGTCATGCTAATTGTGACAACTAAGTTATCATTATTACTCACGTTTATATTTCTCCAAGCAAAGAACTTAATTTCACTGAGCCTTCTAGAAACCTATGGAATATATGTATTTCAACAGTAACTTGCAAAGGTCTACAGATGATCCTGATTCTTGAAATGTAAATAAGAGAAAATAAAATGAAATGCATATACATATTAGATATATTATACACACACACACACACACACACATATATATATGTTTAAGATTTAAAAGAAAATCCAAGTCGCTTCCGGGAATCTATGTAAACTAAGTCATATTCTTTCTCTTTCCTCTTTTACTTTCTTCTGCATCTTCTTTCTATTTTTCACCATCTCTGCATCTTCAACTATTTCATTTCTCCCCATTAAGTCGCCTTCCACTGTGCTCCACAGCGCGCCGCCCTGCTGGTCGTGGTGAT
>NC_061857.1:22684035-22686535 GCF_019202785.1 Penaeus chinensis
TATACATATAAACATATGTATATGTCAATATCTATGTATCTATATACCTGTATCTATATCTATCTATATATTTATACTTATACACACACACAAACATGTCTATATCATATCTGGATATCTCTTTCTTTCTCTTTAAATATATATATATATATATATATATATATATATATATATATATATATATATGAGTGTGTGTGTGTGTGACCCCTCGCGCGCGTGTGTGTGTATGCACACACACACACACACACACACACACACACACACACACACATAATATGGTTCTTTGCCAATCCTTGCCTTGTGCCACTCTCGTCGTCCTTGATCAACGGAAACCTGTAGTATATAAGCCGCCGCCTCCAAACGAGAGACACAGGCTAGTTCCAGCTGCCAACTACGTCGACATGAAAGCTTCACTCATGCTGGTAAGACACTTTCGCTTAGCCACTTTGAGTATTTATTATCTATATCTATATTTTGAATAATTATCTGTGATTTTCCTGCATCTACATACTAACCGAATTCATGTCATGCTAATTTTGACAACTAAGTTACCCTTATTACTCACTTAATTATCTAATTTCACTGAGCCTTCTAAAAACCTACGAAATATATGTATTTTAACAGTAACTTGCAAAGGCATTTGAAACTATTTAGGTATACTAGTGATCCCAATTCTCGAAAAGTAAATAAGAGAAAAATGTAATAATAAAATATATATATGTTTATCACATATATTATATAAGTCATATTCCTCCTCGTTCCTCTTTTACTTTTAAAACTTTATATTCTTATTGCCTTTCTTCTGCATCTTCTTTCTCCTCTTCACCATCTCTATTTCTTCAACTATCTCTCTTTTTTCGCCTTCCATTGTGCTCCACAGCGCGCCGCCCTGCTGGTCGTGGTGATGCTGGCGGTGGTGTCGATGGTGGCGGCCCACCCTGAGCCTGGGTATGGCAGGGGTCATGGCGGCTATGGGTATGGGGGCCACGGCGGAGGTCATGGTGGATATGGTTATGGAGGCTACGGATATGGCGGAGGACACGGAGGATATGGATATGGATATGGTCGGTGAACCTAGATGGACAAAATGATTGTGGCCGAATAATGATGAGGAAGTTAATTCAATAAAGACAAGGAAATCGAAAAAGTTTCTCTTTCCCCTCTGTGTATATTTCTTTAGTATTATATTTTCCATATATATGTGTATATACATATTTATACACACATTTATATGTGTATATATACACACATGTATATTTACATATATGTATATATAATATATATGTATATTGTTACATATATATACATATATACATATATGTCATACACACACCTTTCTTTTGATACGTTTGGCTTCAGTTATACATCGAAGTTTTTCTGAAGGGCACTTCTCCCTCGGAGCGATCTGCAGTCAGATTTCTCCAAGATTAAGGGTAAGTCCGATATGCGAAGTTGAACCTCTCCCGGGCTATGCCTATTGGGAAGGGAGGGGATCTGTGTCGACTTAGGCCGACTCGATCATGTTCGTCATGTACTTCTGACAAAATATGTGAGTCACACACACATATATAAATGTATGTATGTGTGTACACATATACATATATATGTGTGTACGTATATATACACACATACTCACATACATGTATATATATGCATATATATACATATATATACATATATACACACTTATATATGTATATATATACACATTTGGATTATATATTCGCCATGTACTTCTGACGAAGTGTTTGTGTGTACATATATACATACACAAAATTATACATATGCATATATGCACACATACATACACATTTGCGTGCATATACACATACACACACATATATATGTAAGTACGTACATATATATATATAAATATTTATATGTATATATGTTTATATATAAACGTACATGCCTGCCGTGATAGTCCAGTGGTTAGCGCACTGGACTCCGGCCCTTATGGTCCCAAATTCAATTCCTCGTCGCGGCGGTCGTAAAAATGCCTGCGCTCTGACTGCTGGCTCGAGCCCGAGAAAACGACATATTGCCTTGAGAAGTCAAACGCAGGTGTACTGGGGGAAGTCACCGCCGTGTGATTAGGAAGGGCATCCAATTAGACAAGGGTGATATTACCATATACCCTCTCAATAGTGAATTGAGCGAGGCCTATTTCCTGCAGTGGAATGAATGGCTATGTAAGAAAAAAAAAAAAAAAAAAAAAAAAAAAAAAAAACATACATACATACATGTATAAATATATATATATATTATATATATATAGATATAGATATATGTGTGTTTGTGTGTGCATACATATGTGTGTGTATGTGTATATATACACACATATATATACATATATATGTGTGGGGGGGTATTTATATGTATACAGACATAAATATAAGTATGATTGAAAAAACGAAATCAGGAGCTTGGCTCATTTGTCGACAAGTAGAAAATATTTCCTCCCAGACACCTATACTTTGTTCTATATTGTGTCATAAAC
>NC_061857.1:22691535-22694035 GCF_019202785.1 Penaeus chinensis
CACACGCTGTAGAATGAACTGCCATTAGCATGAACATTACGGTGAACGAAAAAAGTAAAAACTGTAATGCGTAAAAGTAATGAATAAAACTATCTCTTCAGATCAGATATTTGCACAGGGACTGCATTTCCTTTTTCTTTCTTTCTCTCTTTCTTTTTGAATCACCCGGAGAAAAGAAAGATATGATCAAGAATAAATCTTATATCTCCTATAGTAACGCCGAACTAAAGAACATACCGAGCAAAATATCGAAAGAACAAATAAGGTGAATATAAACCCTTGGTCCCTAACCATTGGGTCTGTGTAGGATAATGTCGTGGTTCCTTGAGAAAAGTTAAGAATTCTGAGAAGCGATTTAATGACTAACAGTTTTATGGCTTAAGGTATTTTCTTACGCCTACTATTATTGCTAGTACTAATAATAATGATGAAAGAATTGATGACAAAAGGGATCTGTAGGAATGTGAAATTAAATAAGATAGTGAGAAAACTAGGAATGAATGATCTGAACTACTGAGTGATCAAGTTTTCTCACCAGCACAAAAGTAGTCACCATGTTGATGAAGTAGACACAAGATGCTGTTCTCGTTCTGAAACCTTCTTTCAACGCCTCCCTTTATATACTGCAGATCCTTTATTATGCAAGGTCGCATGGCATGACAGAAACAATGCAGGAATGACGGAGAGCTGTGCAGGCGAAAAGTGTGAGATATTATGACTAGAAATATTGTGATTCAGAAAAAAAAAACGTTTCTATAAAGATAGGAAAATTATTCTGCTTCTTTAATGATCAAAGAATAAATTAGATTAAGGCTGGTTCTGTTTACAAAATAAGAACAAATCTGGGTTGGTTTTTGGTTCCGAAAATTGATGCTGATGTCAGTGTTTTAGCTAATGAAAACAAGGGGTCACTGGTTTTTAAGGGTTAAGAGAACATTCATATATATATATATATATATATATATATATAAAACAAAAAATCTGTAACTATATTTCATTCTACAGTTATCACAGAGAGGAGATTCAGAACATAGTTATACATTTATTTTTGTATCCTTTGTGCTTTATAAATGTATGATCTTTCTGACCACACCGATGTCTGCTCTACATGGTACGGTTATCAATAACGATATATGTTTAAAATGTATACAGTAAAGAAAGGATGAAAACACACAAACACACACACACACACACACGTATGTATATACATATACACGTGTGTGTGTGTGTATGAATATATATACATACATATATATGTATGTATGTATGTATGTATATTTATAATATATATAAATAGATCATATATACATATATCATATATATATTGTATATATACACACATACACAGATATCTATACACACACACAAATCTATATATATACACACATGTGTGTGTGTGTTCGTGTGTTTACTACTATTATATTCTTACTATACAGAATGAACACCCACTGCAAACGGTACGTGGGGCCTTCAAACATGTAGCTTACTTTCCTTTGCTTTTATTCATTACGCAAGCTTCCATGGCTTGTATTCAACATAGCCTCCATACCTTCATCTGCCCATATCCACCATGCTCTCCACCGGAGTCACCAAACTCATAACCATCATACCAATAACAACTACGCCTTCCGCCATGGCCACCATACATGGGAGTTATTACCATCGACACCGCTGCCATTACCACTATGATGTTACATTCAGGCGCACATACTGCACAGTGTAAATGGGTAAATTATTATATCTCTTTACAAATGTCGTAGTATACCATAAGCTAGAATAATAGCAGAATAATCATAATGATAAAAAGAAGTGGAGGAAGAAGAAATCGTGCCCAGAAAGAAGAAAATATTAACAAAGAAATATTGAATGAATTGGTTATCTAACAAATTGAGTGCTAACTTAAGATACCCAGAAAAATACGCTGCCACTGAATATATCACAAGATGAAATATACAAAAAACTATATATATTTACATCAGTTAGGTCATAATTTCAGCAACATAAAAACAGCATAATATTTTCTTGAAGTTTGTTTCAGCATACACGCATTCACCCTCACATAATAACTATGATGGTGATGATGAGTGACGATGTTATCAATAGTAGGTAATAGGAGCTGCATTCGACAATAAAACAATAACATATATATTCTTAAAACATTGACAACTGACATCATAACCTTACCAACTAAATATTGATATCAACAATATTTGATATTGTTAACAACTAAGCGATAATATTAACTGTTTAACCATTTGCTATTATTATTCAGTATTAACAACTAGCTGAATATTACTTTATTCAATATAATTTTCCCTCCAACTGTCTATTATTTGCCTATCAGAACGAGCAAAAGCAAAGGACCGATTATACAGTATGTAAATCCCTCGCTCTTATAAAGCCCCCACATACATATATACAGAACAGTTACGAAAACACACACACACGCACACACACACACACACACACACACACACAAACACACGTTACACGCACAAAC
>NC_061857.1:22724035-22726535 GCF_019202785.1 Penaeus chinensis
TTTCATATACTTGAATAACCTGGAGTACATACGAGAATATTTCTTAGAGGAACCTGAGGTTATTGTACATTATCAAAAGGCTGAATACATAAATTGGAAACATAATTATGTACTAAAATGCCCGTGTAAACCCATTCGCAAAAGAAACTCATCTAAATAATTAGGAGCAAGATACTGTTTTATACATAGAAAAAACAGATTTGTGAAAGTGGATTAAGAAAAAAACAATAACCTAAAACCCCTTAGAATTTCGTCTACAGGAGGAACAGATTTTGGAAGCATCTGAAGTTTTCGAAACAACGACCATTCCTAGCGCGGACATCACACACCCCTGGACAAGGCCTAGTGGGCGCTGTTATAATCACTCGAGTCCTAACGTCAAAGGGCGACGTTTCAGGCGGCGTGGCGGGAACTCTGAGGGATCTTGCAATGTTTATTTCCTCTGACGGTGACGAAAGCGTAGTTGCGTTCGCACTGGATGGCTCTGGTGTCACTGGGGTGTCCGGAGAGGCTGGGAAAACGACACCGGCTGTGCGCGTGCGTGCCTGGATCGGAGAAGTCCTGAGCGTTATCCGAGGCGTCTCACTGCCGGAGTCCTTTGATCTAGAGGTTGCTGAAGCGTTCGAATCCTTCGACTCAAGACTCGAGTCCTCAGAGGAGTCAGGGCTGTTTCCCTGAAGTCCAAGCTGGAAACGGTGGCGGCCTAAAATACTGTTTTCTTGATTGAGAACTACCGGGGTTTGGAGATTTCCTGTGGAAGCCTGTCGCCGCTTAATATAGTGAGATGGAAAGCTGGAAAATCCTGCATGGAAAAAGGGAAACGAGTGTAAGCTTCTAACGTAACATGGCGATGGTGAAAGTTACTGTAATCATTATTATTTCATCCTCATAGTAATGGTAGTTATATCCACAACAATGAAAAAGTGATGGTAATAATTATAATAAGAGATAATAATGATAAAATGGCAATATTTACAGTAATGATAATATTGCTAGTACTCCTCCTTCTCCTCCTCCTCTTACTACTACTACTATTACTGCTGCTACTATTGCTAGTACTACTGCAGCTACATAATGATGATGGTGATGATGATAATGTTATTATTACCAGCTCTAGTATTATTACTAATGATGGTACTAATGACAATGGCAAAAAAAATCTTACTGATGAACGATATCATAACTACTACCACTGATACTATTGCAATTATTAGAAATTACATTGCGCGCGTGCGCGCGCGTGTGTGTGCGTGTGTGTGTCTCAGTGTGTATATAAACTGAGGGAGGCTGTACATTCAGCTTTGTATATTTTACATATGCGGAATATTTGCAATACTTACTGTGTACTTTAAGTCAATGTTCAACAATTACATGGTTAAAAGATACAATAAATTCACCTGCACACTATTGTTGTCACACTTACTGAATTTTCTCAACGTCACGTCGTTAGAGGTAGAGAGCGTTTTCTGCAATGCAATGACTTGGGAAGAGGTCGCAAGTCACCCTGGGAGCTTGTGCTGTGTCTTCCGTTTTGGCTCTGACGTCTGAGGAGGAGTCTTTAGTATATTCGGAATGTCACTGTTGTTAGTCTATCCTTGGTTTATTTTCCATTCCAGTTTTATTTATTTCGCTTGCCTGTGTGCATGCTTTGGATTATAATCAGCTTAGTTTCAGTTTAATGTATTCACGTTAATGCATTCTATCTCATGCTTGTAGGGAATTACAGTGAAGATATCGATGTTTGTATTACAAATGAAAGCTTAGATTCTTACCTTCAAGAATGTTTTCTGGTCGAAGAACCGACAGTGCTGCTGCGTAACCGACACATCCGACAAGAAAACCGAATTTATGTATTCCTAACATGTTCTGTAAAGGCATCAAATATCATAAATCTTGTTGCCATCAACAGCTTTATCTAATATATTTATTTATTTACCGAACACAAAAATACTAAAATACTGCTCATTTAAAACCGAACAATCAGCCAATCGGAAAAGAACGAGGCAAAATACTGACTTTACATCCAACCACATACAAACGCACAATTAGACAAACAATAAACCGTCAGAAACGCACGATATTTAAAA
This sequence comes from Penaeus chinensis, assembly GCF_019202785.1. Lineage (NCBI taxonomy): Eukaryota > Metazoa > Arthropoda > Malacostraca > Decapoda > Penaeidae > Penaeus > Penaeus chinensis. The sequence goes on from NC_061857.1 coordinate 22,726,123, forward strand.
AGAGAGCTAGGTCGGAACACCAGCCAGAAGACGTGTTGCGAGGACGGCGGGTAAACACAGACTACCTGAGTGCACGACCAGGAACCCTTTTCAGTCGTTTCTGTGCAAAGTGTCCTTCGGTAATTCGTTTCTGTGCAATGTGTCCTTCGGTAATTGATTTTTTATCTTACTTTACAGGGTTAGGAAACGTTTGCGTTGTTGATAGGTAATCATCATCAACACCCATCATCATCAACACCAGCCATCGCTACCAAGTCCTGTGCTTGATCCACGCCTACCCGTACCATGCCTGCCCTACTACCTCGTGCTGGCGACTCACGCTTGTACTACCCTCCTGACGATGTCGCTGAAGATACATCCTCACACTCGGCAATCCGTCCACCGGCCTTGCTAATTCTTCGCGAACCCTCGTC
>NC_061857.1:22736535-22749035 GCF_019202785.1 Penaeus chinensis
TATATGTACATACATGTATACTTATGTGAATATATATGTATATATACACATATATATATATGTGTGTGTGTGTGTGTGTGTGTATGTATATATGTGTCTGTCTATCCATCTAACTAGCTATATATATATGTATATATATATATGCATATATGTATATATATGTATATATATGTGTGTGTGTGTGTGTGTGTGTGTGTGTGTGTGTGTGTGTGTGTGTGTGTGTGTGTGTGTGTGTGTGAGTGTGTATATGTATATATATACATATACATGCATACATATATTTGTTTATTTGCTCAACAGCCATTTATTCCACTGCAGGTCATTTGGCAGTACCACTTGCCTGACTGGATGCCCTTCTTATGCCACGGCGGCGAGAGGAAACGTGAGATAAGGAGAGGAAGAGAGACATAATGAGTGAGAAACAGAGAGAGTGCGAAAGGAAGAGAAAGAGGGATAGAGAAAGAAAATGAGTTAGGGAGAGAAAGTGAAATAGAGAGAGAGAGAATGAGTTAGGGAGAGTGAGAGCAATAGAGAGAGAGAATGAGAAAGGGAGAGAAAGAGAAATAGAGAGAGAGAAAGAGTGAGAATAGGATATAAAGATATGCTCCTAGAGAATTTCCTTGTTCTTCATTATTACATCAATTATGAAGCAGTAGCTTTTGGCATAGAATATGCATAAGAAGTCATCCGTAAGCTGAGTGTTGTTCTGGTATACATCTATTTATCTATGTCTGTCTATCTATCATTCTCTCTGACTATCTATCTATCTATATACCTTCCCATTTATTTACCTATCTATCTATCTGTGTACCTTCCAATCTATCTACCTATCTATCTATAAGTCTGTCTATAAAGATCGTCAAGCTATATAGAACAGAAGACTTAAAATGTAACAGGTCTGAGTGAAGTGAATCTTCTTTAGATCAAATCAAACACATATATTTTCACGCGCAAATACAAACAGATAGAGAAGGGTATACTCCAATATATATGCATTCATCTATATGCCATTCAAATGTATTGACATTATGCGTTATAGCTGATAGAAAAAAAAATGCATTACATTTTTTTCACATTCTAGAAATAAATAACCCAAAATAAACTGAAACAGTCAATAACGTTGCATGCGAGGCCTGATCTTGCCAGTGTTAACGGTAAATGAACTCTGGCAGTTGTCAGCCAATGGCAATGTCTAAACTCTTTCACAGTCTAAAAGAAGCATAACATCCTCAAACGCTTTCACAACTCGGGGGAAACATCCCGTAAGACACGCATATCCCCAAAGAACCCTTCGTAAACCCTGTATCGACCGGGACGAAGGAGTAGAAATTGGAAGAACGAATCTACGATTGCAACATCGGAAACCCTGGACGGCCGCCTGGGCAAAGGGAGCCGGAGGAGGCGGCGGCAGTGGTCGCTTTCGTCTCATCCGCTTCGCAAGGGCATCCGGCCTCCTTCGCGCTCGTCACGGATAGGATTTCCAACAGATAAAAGTGGTCAGGTTGATGCGCTTCCTATGGCTGTTGAATAAAATAACATGCGATTTTTTGGTTCTTGAATTTTGATATATAGAGAATTGAAAAATCTTACACTTTGGAATATATATGTCATAGAGACAAGAGAAAAAATGCTTAATAATAAGTTACGGCCAAGGATATTGAGAAAGAACTAGCATCTTTGAACGTCGCCGGAATATATTGAGAGACTAATTCAACTTATAGCTTTACACGTATAAAGCTTTCAGGATTAAATTTTTATCCAAATATTTTTTTTTATCTGTACTAATACCAACTACACCAATATCAAGCAAGTCATCTCCTCGTTGTGAAAAAAAAAAAAAAAAAATGAATCGACCACATAACTCCCTGTTATCAGCTGCGTTGCTCTGCAGTGTGTTATTATCCACAAGAACAGCGTTCATTGAGACGGCACGCGAGGAAAGTCTAGTAATTAGACCAAAGAAACAGATCCTTTTCACCAACGCCTTCGTGGAAAGGCCAGCTGAAAAGATTCCTGACGTGCCTGACGAAGTATTTCAACGCGAGGAAATACTGGAGCAGAATTACAGCGGGTCCAAGGAGAGCGGGCAGGCTGTGTACGAACCCGTTAAACATGCACACAAAAAAGCAGGTAGGGAAAGTGCTACGTCATGGTTTATATGCCATTTGTGTTGGTTTTGAATAGAGAAGATGTTGTGGAGTCTTGTACGTATTATTGTATTATCTTTGTTAAGTTTGTGGTGAACCGTAGTAGAACAAAAGTACCAGACACAAAATAAATTATTTCAGGAAACATCTATAGTCATTTTATTTATTTTTTTTGCCATTGTAAACTGTTTTAAAATTTATCATATTCATCAATGTCTCTTTATATTCAGGACTCCCCGCTCGCTTTCGTGTGAAGCGTGACGACCTTAGTTCTCCAGCGGCCGAAGCACCTGGTTCCTCTGTTCGTCGTCAACAGGGAATACTTACCTGGTTGTATCAAGTCCCTGGTTATCAGCACAGCCCACATCTTTCTAGTATCCCTCTCCCGAGTGTCCAGATATCCGTCCCTTATATCTCTGTTAGTGGGAATAGTGATATTAGGACAGGGACTCCTTATATTCCACCTCCAGGATATCCTATATTGGTTCAGGGTCCTTCCAGATATCCGGCACTAAATCACTACCCGCACTTCCCTCAAGGACATCACCAACTCCATCACGAAGTCATCTGTGAGAGTGAAGAAGAGTTAGAAGAATCCCTGGCACCAAGTGTAAGGAGATCTAGCGTCTCTTTTTCCTCTTCCACTACTTTATCGTCTTCTCCTGTTCTTCCCGTTCCATCAGCCTCCCCAGCATCTTTAGTGACCCCGACATCTCTTTTCCGATCAGCTTTATCTCCCTCGGTTCCAGTATCTTCATCGGCTCCGTCTTCTGTTTCTTCTTTATCGTTTTCTTCGCCGTCATCCGATTCCTCCTCGTCTTCTCCTCATCCTCCGCCATCCAATTCCACCACGTTCTCCTCCCCACCTTCATCCGATTCTTTCTCTTCTGTTCCGTTGTCCGACGCCCCAATCTCTTTCTCTCCTCTTTCCTCTCCCTCGCCATCTCTTCCAACTTCTATAACTCCAACAAACTCTTCCCCTTCCTCTCTCTCCCATCCGACACAGGATGACGAAATCCCCTTTGTCTCCCCTACCGATAAAGTCGCCTCTCCCGACAACATCATCTTCCCTTCCAGCACCGACCGACCTATCATTTTCCCGACTCATTCTCCTGCCTCCGTTACTCAGCCCTCGCCTACTTCCGTACCCGCTAATAACGTCACCGTGCCTGTGAACGAGACGGATATCAGAGTGAGTATCGTTGCCCCTAGCCGACCTTGCACGAGGATATGTGAATACGCTGCAGCCGAGGGGGTGTGTTTAAAAGACTACTCGTGCCTCGTCAGACTCAACTCGCTTCGTATTGGTAATTCGACTCAACGAAGCACAGAGAAACCCTAACGATCGATTGCTTGTGATTGTCAGTGAGTGTCTATTCGATGAAGTAGGGTTTCGTGTCTCGTTTAATCTCTCACTCCGCTTATAACGTGCAGTGGTTGTGTTTACATAATGTATTGCATGAAAGAGATTCTGTTTTTTTTTTTTTTTTTTTTTTTTTTTTTTTTTTTTTTTTTTTGTTCAACCTGACATCACGGCCAGAATTGATCATATTTTGTTTTGAGTTACATTTCCTCTCTCTGCCAATCCTTCATCTCTGTGTATGTTGATTTAGAGCAGAGTGTGAACATGGGAGAACTAGTTTATCAAGATTAAACATTGTGTTTTGTGATGGATTTGTATTAGAAAATAGCAGGCTATGAAATTATCTCCCTTTTGTTTACTGAGAATAACTACACAGATATTTGGAAAAAAATCATAAACTTACTGAAATACGACCATTCCTAAGATCATAAACAGACTTGCATAGTCCACTGCGACAGAAGTGGCAATTCACAGAATGAGACAAAGACGGACATTTGTTGACATTTGTCTGGATTCCCTTGTATGTGAGTGTTACTCTGGGAGGAGCTGTGAAGAAATTGCAAAGCCAGAGACGGTGGAGGGTGGGTAGACGATGAATTCGCAAAAAATCTTCAACAAATGAAAGGCTACTCATCAATGTCTCTTTATATTCAGGACTCCCGGCTCGCTTTCGTGTTAAACGTGACGAAAGAAATTAAGAAGAATGAAGTGACAGAAATGAGTGGCTCATTAAACACAGGCAACATCTACTGTTAATCACAAGAAGAGAGTATTTGGAAAGACTCTTTTGATTATAGGTGCCGATATTGATAGCAAATAGGTGTTATAACAAGTAAACAGGGTACTGAATGTAGAATGAGATAACAGGTGCCTCTGATTAAAGTGAATGTTTTATAATGGGCAAATAGATAACATGTTTAAAAGATACCAGTTTTTTTTTTTTACATCAACAGCATACTGTATTTGTTCATGGTTAGCACTAGTGAATTGAATTGTGCATGTGGCCGATTATGATTATGTTGTTTCATCTTTATGGTGTGTAAACGCTTGGCCCAATAAATATGTTATGCCAAAATGAATATTCTTTCTCTTTCTTTTTCTCTGTATTTATCTGTTTGTCTGTGTCTCTCTCTCTGTCTCGCTGTCTCTCTCACTCACTCACTCACTCACTCACTCACTCTTTCTCTCTCTCTCTCTCTCTCTCTCTCTCTCTCGCTCTTTCGCTCTCCCTTTCCTTCTCTATTTCACTCTCCATGTTGATACGAACCTTTTAAATATAATTCGCATAAAAAGAATGATATATTCATAACAGTAAGGGATATTCATAACAGAGTTAGCGTTAATGACGGGCATTCCTAATTGCGATGTTGCTGTTAGGAATAGTAACGGAATCAGAAGGACGATGATGAATATATTTGCAATGATGTCGATAATTAGGAAGATTAAATTCCTGTCCCCAATGAGCTGGGATAAACAGCGGGCAACCTTAAGGCAACGTCCCAGGCGAGAAAACAACGGAGAAACCTTTCCCTTTTTTTCTATACAGACTCATGTTTCACTTTTTTTTTTCTCTCTCTTGTATCTCTGTTTGTCATTCTGTCAGTCAGTCCTCTGTCCTTCTCTCTTTCTACCTTAATATGAACTGATATGAAAACGAAACTATCGTTTACAACTCGTCAAAAAACTACGTGTTTGTAGTATGCCTGCATATGACGTCATCGCTACTTGTATTTGCCACATAATAATGGCGGAATTATGAAGAAAATGCAAAGACAATGACGATGAAATGTAGACAGTGAATGTTTTCGTGTGGACAGGCCTCAGGAAAAGGGATAACGCTAATAACGATTGGCGAAAATACACAATGATCAGAATAACGCTAGTCAAGATAGTGATACTTATAAGAATAGTGAGAATGGAAGTGATGATAATTGCAATAGCAAAAAAAGCAATGCTAATAAATATCATAATGATGACGGCGATGATAACTATGATAATGACTTGCAGTAGTGTAATAGTAGCACTGACAGCAACAGCAACAGTAGCGGTAACGGTGACGGTAATGGTAATAGTAATAGTAACAGTAACAGTAAAGCTAATGAGAATGATAATCATAAGGATAATGTTAATAACAGCAACAACAACAATACACAGGGCAACATAGATTTAACCTTGAACCACCTTGAACACCGTTATTTGAGAAGTGTCAGAGGCAGGATACCTATTGGCAAGAGGGGGGGGGGGGGGGGGTCATAGCCAAGGTCTAAATAAGTTAGGTTAGCTCACATCAGCCTTCCTGTGGCGTGTGGTGCAGCGTTAGCGTCCTCGTCTAGCAATCTTGCTGACCCGCGTTCAGTACCCGCGTGCTGCCAGTGGATGGTAACCCCGGCCATGCCTTGCACACAGGTGGTAATTTAGAAGCAAAATGAAAAAGATAACATGTCGCACCAAGAATAACTATTGTAACAAAAGAAATATAACTAAAATAAATTATTGTTTTATTCGAACATGCACAAGAATGTTACTCAACAATGAAATAACACAAACCTTTCACAATAATCATGATGCTATTGATTAGAATAATCGATAATAACGACAATGATGATAATAATAATAGTTTTATTATTATTATTATTATTGATGTTGTTTTGTTATTGTTACTATTATTTTTTTTTATTATTATTGTTATTATTGTTATTATTTTTATTATTATTATCAGTATTATTAATGATAATGGTAATGATAATGGTAATGATATTGATACTGATAATGATAATGGTGATTATAATTATTATCATTATTATTATTGTTATAATTATAATGATGATGATAATGATAATGATTATGATGATGGCAGAGATAAGAATAATGATAATGATAATGTCAAAGATGATACCAACAAAAACAATAACAACAATAATACTGATAATGATAATAGTAATTGTAGTAAAGATTATAATTATAATGGTAATAATGATAATAATAATGGTTATAATGATAATAGTAATAGTAATAATAATGATAACAATAATAACAATAATACCAATAACACTAATGATGATAAGGAAAATAATGATAATGTCAATGATAATAATAATAATGATAATAATAATAAGAAGAATAATGATAATAGTAATAATAATAATAATAATGATAATGATAATAATAATAATTGCAATGATAATAAAAATAATGATGTTGATGATGATGATGATGATGTTATTGTTAATGATAATGACTATAAAATAATGATAATAGAAATGTTAGTAATATAATATGACAATAAGTATATTACTAATAATGATGAAAAGAATAATGAAGATAATGACACTACTGATGATAATAATAATGATAATGATAGAAATGATAGAAATGATAATGATGATCATATTGTTAACAGTAATAATGATGGTGATAATAATAATAATAATAACGATACTACTACTACTATGAGGAAAATAATTATAACATATCAGTGATAATAATGAATGTGATAATAATAATGACAATGATAATAACAATAATGATAGTAATAGTAATGATGATCATAATAATGATAATAATAACAATAATAATGTTAATAATAAAAACAATGATAATAATAATAATAATAATAATAATGATAACAATAATAACAATAACAATAACAGTAATGATAATAATAATAATAATGATAATAATGATAATAATGATAATAATAATCATAATAATGATGATGATGATGATGATGATGATAATAATAATAATAGTAATAATAATAATCACAACACTAACAATAGTAATAATAATAATGACAATAATAATAGTAATAATGAAAATATTTATAATGATAATGATGATAGTGGTAACAATAAAAACTATAATAGAGATAATTATAACAGTGATAATAATAATGATGATAATAATAATGATAACAATAATAATAATAATAATAATAATAATAATAATAATAATAATAGTAGTAATTTTAATAATAATAATAACAGTAACAGTCATAATAATAATACCAATAATCATGATAATAATAATAATCGCAATAATTATAATAATAATAAAAATAACAATAATTATGATGATAATAATAATAATAGCAATAATTATGGTAATAATAATAATAGCAATAATTATGATAATAATAATAATAGCAATAATCATGATAATGATAATAGCAATAATTATGATAATAATAATAATAGCAATAATTATGATAATAATAATAACAATAACAGCAATACTGACAATGATAATCCTGTTTTCTCTTGAAGGTGAATAGTTAATTTCCAAACTTTCACTTTCATTTCGTGAGTCACGTGACTTGATCTCACATATTTCTTCGTTGTATATTATCTCTCGTCTTCTTTTCTTGTTATGGTTTAATGTCCTCTTCGTTGCACTTTGTGTAATGTCTATTTCTAAACACAGGTTGGTAAGAAAGCTTAAGTAGTTCATTTGTTTTTATTATTTTAACGGGATTGCTGCTAGAACTAAAGAAACTGCAAAATTGATCTTATGAATGCAATTGATCTACTCAACATTTCAAATGGTTGTTTGATTTTTTCTCTAGTCCTCTCATTCCTCTTTTTATCAGTTTCCTACGGGATTTACTTTATCATAATTACTCTTATTGGGTAGATACTGTATGTGTATCATTGTTTAAAGACCAGTTATAATACACAGTGGTCCTTAACCTTTGCTACTAATTTCTTCTATATTTCCGTCGTTTTATTTTTATTATTTTTTTTAGCAAGCACCCTCGGCATTTTCGTCTAAATTAAAAAAAGAAGAAGAAGAAAAAGGAAAAGAAACACTTCTTCCCTATCATTTTCGTCAAAATCTGAAAGTATTTTTTTTCTTCTCACAACAGAAATCACTTTACTTGTATTCCTTCGCTCTTTCTTTCTTTCTATCTTTCTTTTTTCTTTTCTCTTTTTCTTTTGCCAGACATACCCAATCTTCTCTTTTTGTTTCATTTTCTCCAATTCTGCTTTTTCTTCCGCTATTTCTTTACTTCCTCATTTTCTCTTATTATCTGCTTCTTGTTTCTTAGTTGTAACCTGGTGTCTTTGCGGAATGCTATATTACTAACAATATTTTCTTTGTTATTAACCGGTTCTCTTACCTCCTCTTATTACTTCTTTCATAACCTTGCCCAATTTCATTATTATTATTATTATTATTAACATTACTGTTGTTATTAGTATCGTTATTGTTATTATTATTATTACTATATTATCATTATTGTTATTATCATTATTACCTTTGATATTATTGTTATTATCAACGTTATTATTATTATCATCACTATTTTTATTATTATTATTATCATCATTATTATCATTAGTATTATTATTATCATCATTATTATTATCATCATTATTATTATCATTATTATTATCATTATTATTATCATCATTATTATCATTATTGTTATCATTTTTATTATTATCATTGTTATTACTATTATTATTATTATCATTATCATTACTATCATTATTAGTATTCATCAGTAATGCAAGGTAACAGATATTTGCGTATCATTTCATCGTGTAAGTTTGAACAATAAGGATCATAATGATAGTAAAATGATAATTATTATAATAATAATAACGGTACTACTACTACAACTACTACTAGTAATAATGAGTATGATAATGATATCAACAATTATGATAATACTGATAACGATATAAGGAAGATGATAATAATAGTAATGATAATAACAACAACAATAATAATGATAATAGTAATAATAAGGATAATGATAATAGTAACGACAATAATGATGATAGTAGTAGTAATAATAATGATAATGGTAGTCGTATTAGTTATAATGATAATAATAATAATTATAACAACAACAGTGATAATGATATTGATAGTGATAATGATATTGATAACGATAATTATAATGATAATAATAATGATAATGAACATACGAGCGGCAAAGGGACATGTGATATTTCTCACACCCTAAAAAATCACATTTGTATCGAACGACATCTGAAAAATGACGTCATGCCTTTTCCTAGTGTTCCTAACCCGTGGTGTAATTTCCTTTTTGAACGCCTGTGTCCTGGTATTTTAGGAAAGATTTTTAATGGTCATTTATTTTTTCCCCTGAAATGGGTTCTATAAATGGATTAACAAAGACCACACATCACCATGGTAAGCTTTATCGTGACAGAAAAGCATGGTAAAACGCGAATGTTCATGTTTTTTTTTTTGTCGGGCCAGTAATAGAAATAAAAACGATAGGTTAAAAAAACAAAAAAACAAAAAACAAAAACAAGAACGAAAAAAACAAACAAACACCGTAACCTTAATCTAATCTACTCTCTCTCTATAGAGAAATATATGTATATGTATATATATATATATATATATATATATATATATATGTGTGTGTGTGTGTGTGTGTGTGTGTGTGTGTATGCACACACACACACACACACACACACACACACACACACACACACACACACACACACACACACACGCATATATATGTATTTATACACACGCACATATATGTGTGTGTGTGTGTGTGTGTAGAGAGAGATTTGGCAGAGAGAGGTATTAGTATATAATCTCCGTATTCAACATAAAGAAAAGATTATTCTGGACCAGAGTAACTTCAGCTTTGCCACCCCCCCTCCACACCCACCACCACCACCACACACGCGGACAAATGACAAATATCACCAGTTTCTGACGGGGCGTGACAATGTCTCAGCCTGCAGATTGCCAATTACTTTTTATTCCGTCGAAGCCAACAACTTTATCCTTTTGTCCTAAGGATTTGTGTTTGTTTATTCATCTACTCGTTTTTCTTTTATCTATTTTCTCTTTCTCTTTATTTCCTTTATTTTTGTTTGATGAGAATATGATGATTACAATACTAATAACAACGATACCACTACTACTAGAATTAATAATGAATATAATAATATCAACAATTATGATAACGATAATGATACAATAAAGATGATAATAAGAGTAATAATGATAATAACGACAATGTATTTTTTTTCATTCAACAGATCCAAATATAGTGTTAGGATTCAGGCTCTGAAACCCTTGTTATGCGGAAGAGACAGCGTATAAAACTCCCTTGTTCCCTAGAGGATAATATAAGATATCATATACAGAGTGTCTGCAAATACAGGGATCAAACTCGACAAAAAAACTGCTCTTTTGGAACCATGAGTAAGCGGATTCTTTGTTCGAGTTGTAGCAAGGGACATATAAATGTTTGTCTCTGTGCTCCTGGGTGGAACTTGTTTTGTTTGTCTGGATTTACCCTTCCCTTTCTCTCTCTCTCTTTATCTTTCTCTCTCTCTATATATACATATATATACACACATACATAATTATATGTGTATGCATCTATATATATATGTGTATGTATGTATGTATGTATGTGTGTATACAATACATCTATATATTCATATATATATAAACGGCCCGTTCTCCTCGTCCTATTTATTTCGCTTTCCCTTTACATTACATAATCAAGTGTGACGTAAAAGCTGCTCGAAAATCAGGTAGAATTTATAAATAGATAACTGTGACTCTGAGTTCACGCTTGATATCAACTTAAGATTTCGACTAGTTTTCATTTCTTCCTATGTAGGTTAACCTTATTAGTGAAGATAGTTAAAAGTTGTCCTTTCAATATGACATGAGCATATTATGAAAGTCACTTAATATAACGTGAGCAATTTTGTCCTTGAGAATCCCGACAAGAGAAGTAACGGTTTAAAGAAAAACTTTAGTATTTGTGTCGCTAAGTTAATAACCTTTATAGCTAGAGGAGGGTATGAACTCTCATCTTCGATCACCTTTAGTCACCTTCCCGTGATAATGAGTATACCCACATGCCCAAAAACTCAAACTGCCCCTGAAGGAAAATATGAGAATTGGACAGGTGTGGTTGCAACACCGAGAACCCGAGGGACATTCAACGCGAGAAGATCCTGATAGAGTGAAGGCAACAGTGTTCGTCCTGCTTGCACTCACGCAACATCCGTGCTTGAGCCTTCCGTATGCCCTCTGCAGACAGGAGGCACCGCCCACCACAAGTGTTGCTCACGCGGGCCGTTCGCGGTGGCTAAAGTTGCTGGTTTACTCTTCCCCTGGGATTCTTTGAAGTGTTTTCGGTCTTGTTTGTCCCTCTTGCTGGAAAGACGGGAAACTTGTCTCGACAGCTCGTGTGCTGGAACAAAATACAGATCAAAACATTTAAGACGTAGATGTATTATCGGTGTTTAAGCTCCGATTCTGAAAAAAAATATATCCAGAACTCATTTAATTTGTGATATTCGCCTAAATAGGGAATATTAAAGCCAAATCGTCATCTAAATGGAAAGAATACGCAATATCTTGTTACTGGCAACTTTGCTCTTGGTAGGTGCATTATTTGCAAGCTCAGCCCACACAGGGAGAGAGGGTGAAGGGCACTTGGTACACAGCCCACGTAGAATGACCCTTTTCAACCTAATCACGAACAGTGAAAAAGCAGTTACTAAGAAGTATGCCTTCACTGACAACTGCCTTATTGATAACAAAACGAAAGAGCAGCAAGACCAGGACAGTATCATGGTGAACAAGCACAGTGCGAAGAGCGTGTTTAAAAGATCAGGTGAGATGGCATGTCATGGTGTTATGGGTGCGTCAGATATGACTGTTGATTCCTTGAAAGAAAAGCGTTGTATGGTATTGTCAACTATTTTTAACACTAAGTGGACCGCTAAGTAATTGGTAACGCTTGTGTACGATGTATGTGGACTGATTAGCTTACAGTAGGAGTGATGACATATAAGTGATAACGGTAGTTGAAGGTCTTTTATCCTGAACGCAGGCTTTCCTATCAGATTTTTTTGTCCTGTATGCTTAAACTCTTCTTTAATAATGTAGTTTATGATCTTACTGATAAGACAAGTGCTTTAACATCTATTTTTTTATCTATGCATTTCAGAACCGAGAAGGCC
>NC_061857.1:22791535-22794035 GCF_019202785.1 Penaeus chinensis
AACGCCATTGAATCTAACTCCGAGACAGTAATAGATTCTGAATCCAAAATACCGAATCATTATCCGAAACGCCATTCGAACCTAATTCCGAAACAGTAATAGATTCTGAATCCGAAATACCGAATCATTATCCGAAACGCCATTGAATTTAACTCCGAGACAGTAATAGATTCTGAATCCAAACTACCGAATCATTATCCGAAACGCCATTCGAACTAAATCCTAAACAGCAATAGATTCGTAACCCGAAACACTGAATCCGAATCCACAAACGCCATCTCCTCCTCCCGACAAGCGACACCTTCACACAGCGGATACCGAAACAGCCGCCGCCTATAAATAAGTGAGACCTTGGCGATCCGGTGAATATTATAGGTCACATGTCAACATAAAGCAGATGGTACTGGATAAAAGCAACGCTGGCATTGGATTGAAAAAATAGAAGAAAAAAAGAAAGGAGAAATGGTAGAGGAAGAGAAGGACCCGTGGGGCATATTTTCAAACATGATTCGTCTTCGTTTCAAAACTCATCTCCCATTTTTTTTCTTTCTTAAGCTTTTTTTTTTTTTTTTTTTTTTTTTTTTTTTTTTATTACAGTACTGTTTACTCTTCAATTCTGTTTACACGGAAACAAAGAAGTTGATTTAGCAGTAAGATTTGCATTATTCTAGCATTATTTCAGTGAATGAGATAAACAAAAAATGTTACAATCAAGAGACAAATTCTGCATGATGATACTGATGCCTTGTGATAGCAATAGCCGTATAAATATTGATTAAAAAAAAAAAAAAAACAAAACTGCACAAGTAGTGACGGTGATAATGACGAAAATAATAATAATGTTGATAATAATGTAATGCTAATAGGAAAAGAATATAATTATACTAATAATAATGATAATGATAATAATAATAATAATGCGAATAATAATAGTATTAATAATCACAATGATTACAATCACAAAAATAGTGATAATAGCAATAATAATAATAATGATGATAATAAGAATAATGATAAAGACAACAACAACAAAGACAATAGTTATAATAATGATAATGATAAAATAATGATGATAATGATAATGGTGTTAATGACCATGGCAAAAATAGTAGCAAGAATAAAAATGCGAATGCAAATGATGATGATGATGATGACCATGATGATGCTAATAATAATGACAACAATAGTAATGATGATAACAGTAATAATGATAATGATAATAATTATAATAACAATAAAAAATAATGCTCCTTATTATAATCATTATCATTGTTATTACTATAATTATCATTATTATGATCTTCATCTCTATTATTATCATAATGATGATGATGGTGATAATAATAATGATAATAATGAAAATAGCAGATAACTATGACGCTACCAATAATAATAATAGAATAATGAAAACTAATATTCATAGTAATAATAATAACAAATATTTTTTTTATTTTCATCATTATCCTCATTATTTTTACTATTTCTAATATTATCCTCATTATTATTACTATTACTATTATCATTATTTTCATCATCATTATCACTATCCCCTTCATTATCATAATTTTCAATATTATTATCATTATTATCTTTTTCATCGTTTTCATTATTGTCATTATCATTATTATCACCAAGCTTATCATACTCAGTATAATCATCTTAATCATCATTATCATCTCAAGTGCAAATAGAAGCTATATTACTTTCATAACTTATATCATCATCATTACCATTATCTGAAAAATGCATCTGGAATGATAATGACAACCATAAAGGCCATAAAAACAACAAAAGTTATAATTTTCCTCCTAGAATAATTATATAATTCCTTCATGTCAAATGTTTTGTTTGAAGTTCTGTTCTCAACGAAAAGATAAGTTTGTTTTTTTTTGTTTTTTTTACCGCTGAACAAATTTTTATTTTTCGATTTGGATATTATTATGATTATAATGATTCTTCGCCGTTTTAGTCCCCTTCGCTCTATTTAATAATTTATAAAGTTTATAAGGTTGATAATCATTATGGTAATAATAATAGAGAGAATTGTGGTGAAAATAGTGACAATGGTAACGGCAATAATTTTGATACTTATGAAGACAGTACTAAAAAGGCGAGAATTTTATAATGGTGATGATATTAGCAGTAATGAACAATGGTAATTATAATAGCAATGGTAATAATAACAATAATGATAGTTATAATAATAGTGACGATGATAATAATTAAGATAGAAAAACAAATAACAGTAACAAGAATGGTAATAATAAGGATAAAAATCATAATAATAATAATGATAAAGATAACAACAACAACAACAACAAAACAATAACAACAATAATAATAATAATAACAATAATAATAATGTAATAATAACAATAATGATAATAATACTTGTTTTTAAACTGTGTTATAAAAAAAATAACTATAAAAAAGATAAACAATGATGATAATAATAACAATGATAAACAATGATGATAAAAACAATATCAATAATGGCACA
>NC_061857.1:22799035-22806535 GCF_019202785.1 Penaeus chinensis
TACTTCACACACACACACACACACACACACACACACACACACACACACACACACACACACACACACACACACACACACACACACACGCGCGCGCGCTATACAATAACATATCTTGAAGTATGCTCTGAATGAGAGATAATAAAAGGTCAAGATAGTTGAAGGACGTAATAAACATCATAATTTTTTTTAAGGACAACCATTGTGAAAATATTACGAAACGTGTGAAGATACTTTGGCCTCTAAGAACGGCTGTAGCAACAAAGGAAAGTAATGAGAAGTCCAAGCGTGTAAGAAGAGTTGGAAAAAAAATATGAACGGAAAAAATCCGAAGTACTATATTCCTGAAAGTTAAGGTTGTAGATAAGTATGAGAGTTAATGATATTGAAGCCCTCCCATCAAAAAAAAAAAAAAAAAAAAAAAAAAAAGAAAAGAAAGAAAGAAAGAAAATGAGAAAGAAAGAAAGAAAGAAAATGAGAAAAAAAGCAAGAAAGAATCAGTCGGTAATCCAGTATGTTTTTCACACTGAAAACAGCATCTCGTCTAACCTCATCTGAGTATACCCTTGAATTGTAAATAGATACCTTAATTTTTGGTTTTATCGTTATAGTCACGCTTACTTTCTATATGTGTTACCATTATTTTCATCGCATTTTGTTTTGGTCTGTCACCATTCTAATAACATTATTATATCATAATAATCATTATTATCATTAGTTATCAACGTTATCATTATCGACAAAGGAAGATTTGCATGTCTGTCTTTGTATGTACTGAAATAAAATACTTTCAGAAAGGATTCTTTTCAAATCAATTTATATCATCGATGTTACGCATATACGTCTTAAGGGAATCACTGACGTTGTGAGAAGCTATGCTAAACTGAACGATGGAATGGACACCACTAGGCAGTGCTAACGTGTATTTACCATTCGCCTTTCTGAACGATATATTTAGCAATTATTTGTATTTCATTTCGCCTTTACGCCGTAGTCATTTAAAAGGCTGTTTTTTATATTCTGCACTAATATGAATGAAAGCAGCACATGTACGTCTACTTGCGAAATATTACTATTTACTTTCATTAGCAGATGACACTACACAACGACACCACTGGCTATGAGATGTTAAATGCACACTGCGTAGAAACCTTCAGCCAATACAGTACGCTTACGGATTGTCACTGTCTTCGGTCCTTTCAAAACATGTTCAGAGTGTTGTTTCGGATAACGCACGTAGTACTCCTGTGTTTCGAAGCTTCGGTCTCGGGAGTCGCCTTTGTATTTTGATGACAATGTGCTGTATTGGCAAGTACAGTACACAAACTTTGCTGGTTTTGGCTAATATTACTTATTCATAGTTCAATTAATGCATAATAAGATAGAAACGAAAATGAACAAGAAAATTGAACATATGTTTCCATTCAGCTTCCTTACAGACTACTTTATGTGCAAAATAATGAGCAAAACATACATTTATTTGATCATTCAAATCCATACATTAATCTATTTGTCATTTAAGAGGAAGCGATGAAGGAACTTGATTACCAGACTAGCATGCCACGTTATAAAAATAAAAATGGAAATGTATATGTAGCAAAAAAAGCCGAAATCAATTACGAATGGCAGTGAGTACTTCGATCTCTTTCACACATTTGCTACTTGTTTTCATAATGAACTATGTTTATTAGGCTACGATGTACTTAAGACAGCCGTAAAGATGCAGTTATTTATATAAAACAGAGAAAATAATAAAGAAAGCCAATAAGAGGAAAAGAAGTAATATAAATCTCGTACGTTTTAGTGGGTTCTTAATTGACTTCAAACGTTAATCATCCAAAAATAATAACAATAATGATAATAATAATAACAATAGTAGTAGTAGTAGTAGTGATAATGATAATAATGATAATAATGATAATAATGGTAATAATGATAATGGTAATAAAAGTTATGATAATAATAATAATAATAATAATAATAATAATAATAATAATAATAATAATAATAATAATGATAATGATAATGATAGTAACAGCAACAATGATAATAACGATAATGACAACAATCAGAACACTAATAATAATGGAAAGAACCATAATAAGGTTATCAAGCGTAATAACAATATTGACAATAATAATAATACCAGTAATTATAATACCGACAATGATGATAGTGACAATAGCAACGGCGATACTAAGAACATGACAACAAGGAGAGCAGCGAGCCAGAAACACGTCTGAATTATGAGGCCGCCTCTTATCTTCCTCCTTCCATTTATCTGAGCCGACTTGGGGGAGTTTAGGAGTTGATGTCTTCAGGGCAGGAAGCAAAAGTTCTTGGCTCTTTAGGGAAGGCAAATTCATACTCTACTTGTGACGGAAGTACATTGAAACTTGAGAGAAAGGCTCGGTGATGGTCGCTGAGTGTTGGGAGTGAATGAGGTCAAGCCAGGTTGCGCTTTTCTCTGCCTTTCTTGTGTTTGGGCGCCGTTAGGTTGTTGTTTTTTCTCTCCTTTTGTTTCTCTCTCTTATTTTTTTTTTTTTTAGTATTATAGTTTTTGGATTTGTTTCTATCTCTTTTTTTTCTTTATATTTTTTCCCTTTGTCTTTGTCTTCGTCTCTCTATATCTACCTGTGTTTCCCTCTGTGGTCTCATTATTTTTCTCTCATTCTATCTGTCGTTTTCTCTCTCTGTCCCAATCCCCCTCTTTCTCTATCTCTCCTCCCTCTCTCTCTCACTTTCTCCCCTTACTCCTCTCTCCCTCTTACTCTCTTTCCGTCTCCTACATTCAGTCTCTATCTGTCTCCCCCCCCTCTCTCTATCCCTCTTTCTCTGTTTCCCTTGTCCTCTTCATTTCTATCCCTCTTCTTCCTCCTTCTCTCTATCTCTCTCACACCTCAGTTTATCTCCCCCGCCCATACCCCTTTCCCTTCCCTCCCTCTCTCACCAATTTCCCCGGCATTTAACTGCAAGAAACTGATAACACCTTCACTCTCCCAGTCCCTAGTTCACATGCAAATTCATAATCCATTTAATATTAAGCGCCGTGGCGTCACTCCGCGATTCTCTCGGCCGATAATTAAACCTGAGCTGCTTGTCACTGTGACAATGTACACACTTGAGATGTGGACGGGGTGTGTGTCAGCTGGGTGTGTGTTGGGGTGAAGGGAGGGGTGAGAAGGGCTGATGAAAGGGGGCGGGGAGTGTGGCAGCTGGGTGTGTGTTGGGGTGAAGGGAGGGGTGAGAAGGGCTGATGAAAGGGGGCGGGGAGTGTGTCAGCTGGGTGTGTGTTGGGGTGAAGGGAGGGGTGAGAAGGGCTGATGAAAGGGGGCGGGGAGTGTGTCAGCTGGGTGTGTGTTGGGGTGAAGGGAGGGGTGAGAAGGGCTGATGAAAGGGGGCGGGGAGTGTGTCAGCTGGGTGTGTGTTGGGGTGAAGGGAGGGGTGAGAAGGGCTGATGAAAGGGGGCGGGGTGAGAGGAAGTGAGGTTGGGGATGGGAATAGGTTTGCTGGGGTTGGCGCACTCTCTTCCCTTGGCTAACTGATTTATTGTTTCTCGATATTATTATATGCACAGATGACATAATGCAAATACACATACCTACAGGGAATACACGGTATACGTCTTGACTTACATAAGTGTACCTTATACATACATACATACGTATATGTGTGTGTGTGTGTGTGTGTGTGTGTGTGTGTGTGTCTGTGTGTGTGTACATGTATGCATTTAATCATTATGTTTATATGTTTATTCATATATGCTAATATGTATACCCTTATATAATAAATCCTCCCCGTATAGCTAATCTACATACTTTAACTCTCAGACATAATTAATTTACAAGAAGCACTTATAGCTACCACGCTCTGGTGATTTCCATTAAGAAAAATCCAAAAACTTTCTCCTTCGTATCACTGGCTTTGGCACAGTTGAGTTGTTTCCTCCTCTGCTCGTTTCTCCTGTAATCAATCTCTTTTGACGTCGGCGAAAATAATCTTGACGATTTATTCCCTTCCCCTACTCCTTTCCTCCCCTTTGTAGGTTCCCCTTCCCCCTTTTTGCTCTATATTTCCCCTTTCTCCTTTTGTTCTATATTTTCCCACCCCCTTTTCCTCAGCCTATTTCTTAATCTACGTGTTCTCCCCCTTTTTTATTATTCCTCTTCTATCTCCCCTTCTTCCCAATCTTTCCGTATTCCTCCTCCGCCCCCCCCCCCCCCCACTCTTCTCATTTCTTTAATTTTCTTATTAGTCTGTCCATTTGCCGCTTTCCTCCTGTTTGTTTCATTTAATCTTTCTGCTTCTGTATTGTTTTGTCTGTACTTCTGCCTCTGTTTCTTTTTATCTTCCTGGTTAGTATCTGTTTGTCTGTCTCTCACTCTCACTCTCTCTATATATATTTCTGTCTGTCTGTCTGTCTCTCTGTCTCTCTCTCTCTCTCTCTCTCTCTCTCCCTCTCTCTCTCTTCTCTCTCTCTCTCTCTCTCTCTCTCTCTCTTCTCTCTCTCTCTCTCTCTCTCTCTCTCTCTCTCTCTATATATATATATATGTATATATATACATATATACACATATATGTGTGTGTGTGTGTGTGTGTGTGTGTGTGTGTGTGTGTGTGTGTGCGCGCGTGTGTGTGTGTGCGTGTGTGCATGTATGTATGCATATGAATATATATATCCCTCTTTCTCTCTCTTCATTTCCGTCTTCGTCCCATTGTTATTAGAAATGTTAAACTTGTTATGATACCGACATGGTTTTTCTTTTCCTTTTATATATTCCACAACCGAACCGAATCCTATTTCCTCCTCTTCTATAATCAATCTTATTTTTCCATTTTATTATAATCTTTATTACTTTTTTCTTCTATCCTTTTCACCTCGATCAGAATTGCAAAAATACGTCCTAGATTCTGTGACTTTTCAGCGGATGAAAATCCGGACGTTTTCCTCTCGATCTTTTCCTCACATTTCTCTCACTTTGCAATCGTTAATTCATTAGGAAACTGTGTCTCAAACTTCTCTCTCTTTCATCACTGTCGTTATCTTTTTTTCTATTATTATCTTTCTCTCTTTTTTTAATTTCTTGATCGGGTTTCTCGCTTTCTGTAATGAAGAAGAAGAATGAGTGAGAGAAAAAAAAATGGAACTTTTTTTTTTTTTTGTATTTTTTGTATTTTTCTTTCCAAATTTGTCTTTCTTTTGAGACTTCGTGTCGATTTCCAGATTCACTTGCTTAATGGATTCCCAATCGCTTCTCGCTCTCCCCCCCCCTCTCTCTCTCTCACTCTCTTTTCTTTCTTTGTTTTTCCTTCCTTCTCCTCCATTTTCTTTGTTTTTGTTGTTCATGATATTCTTTGTTCGTCTTCTAATTCTTTTTTCCTTTTCTTCTTAATTTACCTCTTCTTTCCTTCTTCTCCTTCTCCTTCTTTCTCTTTCTTCTTCTCCGTCTTCTTCCTCTCCTCTTCCTTCTTCTTCTCCTTCTGTTTTCCCCTCTTCTTCTTCTTCCTCTTCTCTTTCCCTCTCTTTTTCCTCTTCTGCTTCTTCTTTCCTTCCTCTCTTTCTTTTTGGTTTTCCTCTTTTTCGTTTACCTTCGTATTATGTTCACCTGAATCTCTTTAAATAATTCAATCTGCATCAAACCACAAATACTGTTACCCAATAGTGACTTTTTTCTTTTTCTTTTTAATCCAAATATATATCATAACTTTAGGGAGCTTCGTTTGTATAGACGCTCGAAACATTACGTTTTTTCTCAAAAAGTTTCAGCTACATATCAAATTCTTAGAGCTTTTATATCTATCGAATTCATTTTCGTTTTCTTTTCTTTTTTTAATATTTTGACTTTATTGATGAGTTCGATATCCATGGGATACGATTCGCTCTTTTCTTTATTATTGTTAGGATTATCATTGTTATTATCATTATTATTGTTAGCAATATTATTATTTACATTGTCATTATTGTTATTATTGCTATTTTCATTATTATCATTATTACTATTATTATGATCAATATAATTTATATTATCATAATCATTTTTATTTCTATTATTACAATTGTTATTGTTACTGTTATTGATATTTTTTTATCATTATTATCATTATTGCTATTACTATTTTCATTATTATTATTTTATTATTATTATTATTATTATTATTATTATTATTACTATTATTATCATTATCATCATCATCATCATCATCATCATTTTTAGCATTACTATAATCATTATCATAATCATTATTATTATTATTGATGTTGTTGTCATCATCTTTATCGTTATCATTATCATTATTATTATTATTATTGTCATCATTATCAGAATTATTGTTGTTGTTGACCTATTGTTATACTTGTTGTTGATAATAATAATAATAATAATAATAGTAATACTAATAATTAAAGTAATAATAATAAGAATAGCAATAATAATAATAATGATAATAATGATAAGAGAAATGGTAATGATAATGATCACTATCATCATTCGCATTTCTACTGTTATTATTTCTATTATCATCATCATGGCTGTTATTGATAATGACAATAATAGTAGCCGAAATAATGATAACGATAGCAATAATAATAATAATAATAATAATAATAATAATAATAATAATAATAATAATGATAATAATAATAATAATAATAATGATAATAATAATAATAATAATAATAATAATAATAATAATAATAATAATAATAATAATAATAATAATAATGATAATGATAATAATAATGATAATGATAATAATTATGATATTGATAACAATAATGGCAATGGTAAGGATCATTATCATTATTCGTAATTTTATTGTAATTATTTTTCTTATGACCATCATGATTGTTTTTTTTATACTTTGTCTATATGCCATTGTTATGATTATTATTGTTCTTATCACTATCATTATTATACTATTTAATGTCAGTTTTGTTAGTATCATTGTTATTATCACTATTCTTATAATCGTTGTTTTTATTATTATTATTATTATTATTATTATTATTATTATTATTATCATTATTATCATTATTATTATTACTATTGCTATGATTATTATCATTATTATTATTATTATTATTATCATTATTATTATTATTATTATTATTATTATTATCATTACTGTTATTGTTATTGTTATTGTTATTATTATCATCATCATTATCGTTGTTATTATTATCAACCCATTATCATCATGTTAGTATCATTGTTATTATCACTTTTCATATCATCATCATTGTTATTATTATTATTATTATTATTATTATTATTATCATTATTATTATTGCTATCATTATTTTCATTATTATTATTATTATTAGTGTTGTTGTTTTATTATTATTTTTATTAACTATATTATTATTACTATTATTATTACTATTATTATCATTAACTCTATTATTATTATTATTATTATTATTACTATTATTATCATTATTATTATTATTGTTATTATTATTATCATTATCATTACTATTATTATTATTATTGTTATTATTAT
>NC_061857.1:22816535-22821535 GCF_019202785.1 Penaeus chinensis
ATGATAAGATATTAAACACATATATAGATATATAGAGTGTGTAGATATACAGAGAAGCAAATCAATACAAAGATAGAAAAACAAATGAAATAGGAAAATTCAAAATACATGAAAGCAAAACTCCAGAATAGGTTCTATGCCCTGCTTATCCTCTCTTTCCCTTCTCTCTATTTCCTCCCATACCCCCCTTCCTCTTCCCTCTCTCCCTCTCATCAAATCACCCAGGGCTGCTGACGTCGCCAGCACAGGAAGCCCTTAAACTAGTTTTATTCATACGTCCCAGCGTTAATGCCCCTGAGTGGGCACGGAGCCAAGGCTAACCCTTGAGGACGGGCCAGGGGGGGGGGGGGGGTACAGGGGGAAGGAAGGACTGATGGAGGAGAAGATAGGATTTGAGGGAGAGTAGGAGAGGAGGTGGAGGAGGAGGAGAAAAATAGAGAGAAGAGAGAAGGGCCAGACGGAGACAAATCGTCGCCGAGTATGGGTCAAAGGAGACAGAGGAAGACGAGGAAGAGAAGCCAGTGGTGAATATACGTACACCCACATATACACACATACACAAACGCACACATACACACATATATGTATATATATACACATATATATATATGTATATATATATATATATACACATATATATATATATATATATATATATATATATATATGTATATATATACACATATATATATATGTATATATATATATGTATGTATACATATGTGTATATATCTATGTACATATATATGTATTTATATACATATATATATATATATATATATATATATATATATATATATATATATGTGTGTGTATGTATATATTATCATTTTTTAATTTCTTCTAACAGCGATTCATTCCAGTGAGGGACATAGGCCTCTCTCTATTCACTATTGAGAGGTTATTTTGGCAGTGCCTCCCTTGCCTTATTGGATACTTTAGCTAATCAACGGCAAAGGTCGCGGGCTCGCGCCACGCAGCCGGCCGGGGGCCGCCGGGGTAACCATTCCCCGTGCCGCCCCGCTTCTCGGTCGGTTTGTGGCCCTGCCCTTCACACAGGCGACCGCTCCCGTCTAGACGTCCGGAATGGTTTTCGAGTACCGCCCCCCCCTCACTGAGGTGAAACAACCTTTGGATGGTTGCTTCAGAGGGATGAAAGGAACCAGCTGACAAAAGGACAAAACCCCCCTTCCCTCACTGAGGTGAAACAGCCTTTGGATGGCTGTTTCAGAGGGAAGGGGGAAACACTTTGAAAAGACACAGGTCCTTTCCTTCCTCACTGAGGTGAAACAACCTTTGGGTGGTTGCTTCAGAGGAATGTAAGGAACTGCCTGGCAAGAACGCAAAACCTCCCTTCCCTCACTGAGGTGAAACAGCCTTTGGGTGGCTGTTTTAGAGGGAAGGGTGAACTACTTCGAAAAGACACAGGTCCTTTCCTTCCTCACTGAGGTGAAACAACCTTTGGGTGGTTGCTTCAGGGGAACGAAAGGAAGTGCCTGACAAGAACGCAAAACCTCCCTTCCCTCACTGAGGTGAAACAGCCTTTGGGTGGCTGTTTTAGAGGGAAGGGGGAACTACTTTGAAAAGACACAGGTCCTTTCCTTCCTCACTGAGGTGAAACAACCTTTGGGTGGTTGCTTCAGAGGGATGAAAGGAACTGCCTGGTAAAAGTGCAAGACTCCTCTTCCCTCACTGCGGTGAAGCAACCTTTGGGTGGCTGCCTCAGAGGGCTGAGCAAAAGGGCTCCAAACAATGATGTCTCGTAGGTGGAAGGGCATCCCCTCTGGTCTCTCCCCAGGGGTTTACACCTACCCACGCGATTGCCGTGCGTGGCAGCCTTGTGCGCTGTGGAGACGGGAGTCCTGGAGGTTGAGCGATGCCGTGAACGAGTACGCCCTGCGGCTAGCAACACGCCTCTTTGGTCCTCTATTCCAGCAAGACAGGCGGCCTGATCCCGGCCCGGTCACGGTCAATCGGCTGGTCTCCCCCGGGAGGCTAGGGTCAAGCAGTCATGCCGCCATTGGCACTCACAATGGTCCGTGAGTGCCGTCACAATGGCTATTGGCTGCGTATATCCTCTCATCACTCCTGTTGCTGTTAGACACTGGTTCTGACACTCAGCTTCCCCTTGTTGGACTCCGTGGTGGGTGGGGGCGTGAGAGGATGAAGCACTTACCAATTCATGGAAAAAACAATCAAACACCCCCCACAGACTGAACTTACAGTTGACGAACCGCGCAAGGCCCAGACCACGGTAGTCACCATGAAGGCATATGCGCCTTCCGGTGGCAAAAGAAAGCCCCAAGCACAGGATGACACTGTCACCCCTGCTGCTAAGGTGGACAAGACCGAAGCCAATGGGTCTGTCCACCGAATAGTCAAAGATCTTGACTCGCGAACTGGCCTCTCCAGGCCAGCAGCTAAGCCAGGGAGGCCCCTGAGTTCACAGACGGCCTCCCCGACTGAGAGGGGAGAGCAGGCTGAACCAGCCGCATCAGCTCCTGCCTCCTCAAACAAGCCCGAAAGCCGAAAGGGCGGGCCGAAGCGTCCGAGGCCGGATACCGACTCTGATGAAGAGTCGGGACCCCCTAAACGCTTCACCCAGTTCAAAGTGCCAGCTAAACCCGAAGGCTTCGACAATGCCTACCAATTGGTCAGGGCATTGGAGTTGCAACGGAAAATCCGGTTGTCGATCCGGGTCGCCCGAGATCAGGGCATGATCATAATGCCCAAAGATCAAGCTACCTTAAATTTCCTCCGGGAAACGAAGGAGCTAACTGATGGGAGAAAAGTGAGTCTTTCCCCACTAAGTCCCGAGGAAAAGAGAACCAAGATGGTGCTACTTGGCTTCTCAGTCTCGTACGATGTGGAGCTGATCGCTTCACACCCACAGGTCGTGCAGGCTTCCCGAATGTCGAAGGGGAAGACCCCAACCAGGCAAGTCCTGGTGACCATGAAAGGTGCCCCAACCACTACCCTTGATCTGGGTAACTGGGGCACCTACAACCTTCGAACGTATGTGCCAGAACCACTTCGGTGTTTCAAGTGCCAGAAATACGGTCACCACAAGGCTAACTGTACAGCCAAGCCTAAATGTGGTGTCTGTAGCAAGGCACACAACACAGAGGTATGCCTCAAGGCATACAAAGAGGAAAAGAGGGACACAACAGCCAAATGTCCCAACTGTGCCAAGAAGCATCATGCCTGGAGCCTGACTTGCTCTGTCAGGAAAAAGGCGGCCCTCAGGCGACAAGAGGTTGCTCAAAACCGATCAGACTTTGTTCCTGCCCCACCGGGCACCCATGTCTGGGGAAGGAACAAAAGCGAAAAGGCCCCCCGACCTCCTAAGAGGAAGGAAGCCGCCCCCCAGCCGACACCGGATGTCTCCAACAAAAAGGAGTTTCCGACAATGCCAAAGGTGCAGAAAAAGAAACTAAAGAAAAAAGTTTCTAAGAGCACCACAAAAACCTCCCCAACAGATGATCATCTCCTCTTTGACGAGGACGATATGACTCTCCTGTTAACTGCTGTTGTCACAGCAGTAGCAACAGCCCTGGGGAGGTCGAGTGAGGAGGCCGAGAAGGCAGTTTCGGTCGCCATGACGGCAATGACCCAGACTGTCGCAGCCCTGAAGGGAAGAAAGCTGGCTAGAGAAAAACCAGCCTCACCCTCACCCCAGGACGAGACTCCCCTCCCCACTCCAAACCAGGCCATGCCTTCACAGGCAGAGCCAAAACAGGCTGAATCTGTGCAGCCAGAGCCAGATCACGCTGACCTTGCCCAGGCAAGGCCAGCAAGGCCAGCCAAGAAAAAGCCTGAGAGAAAAGCCGAACCAACCAAAGTCAGAGCTACCAAAGGCTCTCCACCCCCCAGTGGACCCAAGGATAGCCTGACAACAGACGAGGAGCCCTCAACCAGCGAGGACCTCGCAATGGAGTTGTCAGACTCCGACGATGTCTCTGATGTAACTATCACTGAGTAACATCATGACACACCATCTAAGCATCCTACAGTGGAACATCAATAGCTTCTCTGCAAAGAACGCTTTTCTCCAAGCAGTAGTGCGATCAAGGAACATTGACATTGTCATGCTCCAGGAGACATTAACAGTGGACACTGTTCGCTTCTCAGGGTACCATGCCTTCACACTGCCACAAACACCTGGCAAGAGAGGCTTGATCACCCTTGTGAGAGCAACAATCCCCTGCTCCGCAATAGCCGATGCATCGCACTGTGGAGACGATGTTGAATCCCTTGCCGTCGAGGTTCACCTGGCCGGGGGGCCCCTCAAACTGTACAATGTGTACAGCCGGCCACGCTGTAAAAGCTTAGACATCAGCCAGGTCTGTGCTTCTGCTGCACACGACCGAGTGATCATAGGGGGAGACTTCAATGCACACCACCCCATCCTGGCTCCCTGCCGGGCACCGGATGCGGCCGGCTATCACATAGCTGACGTGCTAGAGACATTCCCTGAGATCGCTCTCCTCAACACCCAAGAGCCAACGCATGTCAGAGGAGGGGTCCTAGACCTCACCCTGGCCACTGCGACTCTGGTGGGGAGGATTGGCTGGTGTGTCGATGAGACCGTCACAAGTGACCATTACGGCACTATAACTACCCTCATGGATGCTGGCCCAGCCGAAATCCTAAGACCAAATCCAAGATGGAAAACAGACAAGGCCAACTGGCAGGCGTTTCAAAACGCCTTGGCCCTCTGTCTGAGATGCAACAATCCCCCACAAAGCGAAAATGTGGAAGTGCTCGAAGCCAGCCTGCTAAACGCCATTAATGAAGCAGCCTCACAGACCATACCCAAAACTCGGCCTGGGTCCAGAAGTCACAAAGACGCCTGGTACTTCAATGACGAGATCAGGGAGGTCAACCACAGGGTGAACATGTGCCGAAAACTATTCCGAAGGCAAAGAACCCCTGACAACCTATCCCTCCTAAGGGAAGCTGTCACGGATGCCAAGGAAACTGCCAACAGAGTCAGGCAG
>NC_061857.1:22846535-22849035 GCF_019202785.1 Penaeus chinensis
GAGGGAAGAGAGAGGGAGGGAAGTAGAGGGGAAAGAAGGAGGAGAGGGGGGAGTGGAAGAAGGAGGGAAGGTAGGAGAGGGGAAGGAAGAGAAAGAAAGAGAAGGAGAGGGGGAAAAGAAAGACGAAAGGGGGAAGGAGGAGAAGAAAGAGGGAAGGAAGGAGAGGGGGAAGGAGTGGAAGAAGGAGGGAGGGAAGGAGAGGGGATGGAGGGGAAAGGAAGAGAAGGAAAGTGGGGAGGAAGGGAAAAGAAAGAAGAGAAGGGGAATGGATAGGAGCAGAAAGGAAGAGAAGGAGAGAGGGAAGGAAGGGAAGAAGGAGGAAGGGTAGGAAAGGGGAAGGAGTGGAAGAAGGGGGGAGGGAAGGAGAGGGGGAGAAGAGGAAAAAGAAGGCAGGAAAGGAGAGGAAAGGAAGAAAAGGAGAAGGGAAAGGAAGGGAAAGGAAGAGAATGAGAAGAGAAAGAGGGGGAGAAGGAAAGGGGGAGAAAGGCATACAGACAGAGAAAGGGGAGGGAGTACACACATCCATTTAGAGGGAAAGAAGAATGTGTTGGAGACTCATACATGCAGATAAATAAACAGACAAACAAACAAAAACATGCACACACAGAAACAAAAAGTAATTGCAACTGAATAACCTTATATAGTTATTGACTATATAAACAAATATATATATATAAATATATATTTATATGTATATATATATATATATATATATATATATATATATATATATATATATATATATATATATATGAATATTTACTGCATCTGGTAATGGGGTTCTGGTCCTGAGGAGTATGGAGGCACCTCTTAGCCACTATTGCTCCCAGGACCACTTTAAACAAAGTGAAACACCCGTCAGGGTCACATCTATGGGATAAACAGAAATAAGGGTAGAAGGGATTCTTTAGACTTGGCCGGCAACCATTCTAGGGACAGTGTTTCAATAAATACACTGTCAGGGAAGGCAACGTGTGTGTATGTATGTATATACATATACATATATATATATATATATATATATATATATATATATATATATATATATATATATAAATGTATATGCATATACATATGTATATATTTATATGTGTATATATAAATATGTATGTATGTATATAAGTATATATATATTTATATGTAAATATGTATATGTATATAAGTATATATACATGTACATATATATATATATATATATATATATATATATATATATATATAATTATATATATATATATATATATATATAGTAAATATGTGTGATGTAGGTATCTATATAATATATATATATATATATATATATAAATATATATATATATATATATATATATATATATATATATATATATATATATATATATATATATATATATATGTGTGTGTGTGTGTGTATGTAGGTATCTATATAAATATATATATATATATATATATATATATATATATATATATATACATACATATACATACACACACACTTGTATACATACATACATACATATTTACATATATATATGTATATATATATAGATATAGATATAGATATACATATGCATATATATATATATATATATATATATATATATATATATATATACACACATGCACACATATACACACATTCTCTCTCTCTCTCTCTCTCTCTCTCTCTCTCTCTCTCTCTCTCTTATATATATATATATAATATATATATATATATATATATATATATATATATATATATATATATATATATATATATATATATACATAAAGTAATCAGAACTTCCCTCACTAAAAGACCTTCCCTTCTCTCTCCGCACACTTCTTCGTTATCAGGATATTTCCACCTCCACAAACCTTCCTTGGTGCGTTTCCTGAGTCTGAAATCACCCTCATGACCTCATCTGCGAGAGAGATCAGGTCACGGACGCCCGAGGATGCACTTTTGTAAGAGTGGTTGTGCGTATGTGGGATGGAAGCGGTGTTCTGTACGTACGCACAAACTGATGTTCACAGAGATACACAGATACGTACATACATATAAACATGTCCACATTACTATCAATATTATTATTATCATCATTAGTTTTAGTATTATCAATATTTACCATGATCATCATTACTATTGTTATCATTACCATTATTATTGTTATAATTCTGAAAATCATAATCATTGTTGTTTTTGTTTCCGTTATCGTCAGTATTATTACTTCTATTATTATCTTTGTTATCATTGCTGTTGTTATCATTATTATTTACATTTCCATTTTATTATAATTTTTGTTGTTGACATTATTATATTTGTCATTATTACTATTATCATTAAAATTAATATCACCATTTTCCTTCTAATTTTCCTTATTAGTATTATTATCAGCATTAGAATCATAGGTTATCATGCTTATTATTGCTACTATTACTATTATTGTTAATATCCTTATTTTTGTCATTCACCACCATTTTTATGATTATTATTGCTATTATTATCAACGTTATCGTCTTTATCAACATTACTGTTATT
>NC_061857.1:22854035-22856535 GCF_019202785.1 Penaeus chinensis
CTTTCCTTTTCCCTCCTCCACCTTCTCCACCCCCCTCTTCCTCCTCCTCCTCCTCCATTTGCCCACCCCCTCCTTTCCTTTTCCCTCCTCCACCCTCTCCATCTCCTCCTCCTTTCCTTTGTTCCTCCTCCTCCTCCTCCTCTATCTCCTCCTCCCCCCCCAATCTCCTCCTGCTCCCTCTCCTCCTCCTTTCCTTTGTTCCTCCTCCTCCTCCTCCTCTATCTCCTCCTACCCCCCCCCCCCCCCCCAATCTCCTCCTGCTCCCTCTCCTCCTCCTTTCCTTTTTTCCTCCTCCTACTCCTCCATCTCCTCCTCCTTTCTTTTTTTCCTCCTCCTACTCCTCCATCTCCTCCTCCTTCCCGTCCTCTTTTTGCTTCCCTCCTAATGAACATTTTCCTCCTTAAAGGGGAACCTCGAGAATAAGTGTGGTTTGAATTCGGAATTTCTCCCTATTTCGTCCACCATTTGCCTGATAATTTGTCCTTTATGATTGTCCCTTTTTGTACGATGCGGTGGAAAACCCGGGGACAATTTTCTGCGTCTTTCATTCTCTTTCTCTTTATTTCTCTCTCTCGATTTCTCTCTCTCTCTCTCGATTTCTCTCTTTCTCGATTTCTCTCTCTCTCTCTCTCTCTCTCTCTCTCTCTCTCTCTCTCTCTCTCTCTCTCTCTCTCTCTCTCTCTCTCTCTCTCTCTCTCTCTCTCTCTCTCTCTCTCTCTCTCTCTCTCTCTTGATGTGTTTGTTTTTGTCTTTTTTGTTTGTTTGATTGTTTGTTGTCTCTTACTCTGTGTGACTTTCTTTGTCTTTGGGATTTCTCTTTCTGTCTCTCTTTTTATGTCTGTGTCCGTTTTTCTGTTGTTTATATTTGTCTGTCTGTCTATCTCTCTTCCTCTCTCTTTCTCTCCCTATCTCCCTCCCTCCCTCCCTCCCTCCCTCTCTCCCTCCCTCCCTCCCTCCCTCCCTCCCTCCCTCCCCCCCCCCCTCCCCCCCCCCTCTCTCTCTCTCTCTCTCTCTCTCTCTCTCTCTCTCCCTCTCCTTCTCTATCTCCCCCCCTCTCTCTCTCCCTCTCCTTCTCTACCCCACCGTATCTCTCTCTCTCTCCCTCTCTCTTTGTCCCTTTCTCCATCTCCGTCTTTTTTGGATGCTAACAATGTACCTTGTCTTAACTCTCCTATCGGTCGTATAACAAATGAATGGTGAGTCGCTGGCGCCATTCCAATGTTTTTTCCTTTCTTGTTTTTTTTTCTCCCTTTTTTCTTCACTCTGTGAAATATGATAACATTACTAGGGTTTCCAAGAGTGTTTTTCGTCTTTGCTCTCTCTGTCTCTATCTGTTTGGCTGTCTGTCTTTGTTTATGGGTCACTATCTGTCTGTTTATCTCTCTGTCTGTTTCTGTCTGTTTCTCCCTTATTCACTCTAAAAAATCTCTCTCTTATTCTCTCTAAAAATCTCACTCTTATTCTCCCTTTTTCTCTCCACACTCCCCGCCTCTCTCTCTCCCTCTCCCTTCCTTTCTCTCGCTCGCTCGCTGCTTGCGTTTCATTACTTCTTAATGCCAAAGTTTCTTTGTGTGTGGTTACGTTTGTGTATGTTGATCTGTGTCTTCATATATTTGTATACACATGCCTGTATGTGTGTGCGGGTATGTTTGGTGAGGAGTCTTGCGTGTGTGAGTGTGGATATGAATTTATTTCGTGTAAACATGGTTTTCTATATTGCGAATCTGTTATTCTTATTTCGTATGTCATAATACAAAGGTAAACGTTGGACTCTTGTGTTGCATTGGGATCATTTGCCGTAATGGTGATAACATTGAAACACACACACACACACACACACACACACACACACACACACACACACACACACACACACACACAAACAAGTGTATGCGTGCCCATTCATTCATGAATATGTACACTTGCTCATATATTTCTGGTAATAAACACACAAACAAATGCACATTTACACAAACAACATCTCACCAACACGCAACAAGAAGAGAAAAAAAGGAGCATAAAAATAATGGCTTTCATCTTCTTGCCTTTGCACAGTTGATTAGCAGAATTTGCATAAGATATCGAGTGTCTCTGAGTTCGACCCAGGACACGCACACAACAGCAACTTGCAATTGCAGACAGAAGCCACATGACTGACATAAAAATGCGTAAAATAGAAAGTGATAGTGGCCTTGCGTGGTGTTGTGTCGGTTACGATGATAATTGCGTTTTAGTGATGGTGATGAAGATAATTATAATGATAACATTTGCAGAAATGACAGCGACAACGGCGGTTAAAATAACAACAATAATGGTTATTATCCTTATGACGGTGACGGTGATCATGATGTTGATGAAAATTGATAATAATAATGATAATATTAATAATAATATTGATAATATTGATAATAACAACAATGATATTGATAGTACCATTTCTACGACGACTAATAAAAATAACAATAATAATAATGAGGATAACATTGATAATATCAATAAG
>NC_061857.1:22864035-22866535 GCF_019202785.1 Penaeus chinensis
TCTCTCTCTTTATCTTTCTGTCTATCTCTCTTCCCTTCCATCTCTCCTTCCTTCCCTCTCACCTTCCTTCCTTCCTCCCCTTTCCCCCTTTCTTCTCTCTCTTCCTTCTCCACACTCTCTCTCACTCTCCTTAACTCTTTCTTTGTTGGTCAGATGGAGAAGCTGAGAGGAAGATGGGGATGGGGAGAGAGAGGGGGAGTGGAGGGTTAGAGAGAGGGGGAGGAGGGAGTGGGAGGGGAGGGGGGAAGGGTGGAGAGGGCAACCATCCCCTCCCCTTTTCATATAATAAAGTCTTTTGAGGTCATTCGAAGCGGGGAGGAACTCAAAGGTTATTTGTGTGTGCGAGTGAGTGCGTACGTGTGTGTGTGTGTGTGTGTGTGTGTGTGTGTCTTCGAAATTTAAAAGTCAAATGCGATTTCACTTTAAGATGAAGTCGGATACATGCAGATCCTCTTCGCTTTATTTTCTCCTCTTCAATATCTTTTTCGTATATTTCGAGGGGCGGGGGAGGTAGGGGAGGAGGGAGGGAGAGGAGGAGAGAGGAGAGAAAGAGAGAGAAGGGGGGGGGAGGGGGATTCTCAATCTTCTCCTTCGTATATGGGAATCTCAGCACCAACAATAGCCGCATATGTGGCGCCAAAATGGATTTTTTTTTTTCTTCATTCAGATCCATTTCGAATGAAAAGAGGGGATAAATAAGTTAAATAAAAAAGAATAAAAAAAAAAAAAAATCCCTCAACGCCATACCATCTTAGAAATTTCAAGACG
Source organism: Penaeus chinensis (assembly GCF_019202785.1). Lineage (NCBI taxonomy): Eukaryota > Metazoa > Arthropoda > Malacostraca > Decapoda > Penaeidae > Penaeus > Penaeus chinensis. The sequence goes on from NC_061857.1 coordinate 22,864,804, forward strand.
AGGCATTCCTTCCTTTTTTCCGTCTATTTCTTTTTTTTCTTTCTTCTTTTTTTGTTGTAATTCCAGGGATGATCTCATTCCCACTGGAATCTGCGTTCCCGACGTCGAGCGCACGCAGACTTGCCGCGTGTCCGTCTTGGAATGTCTCGAGCGAAATGGAGGGGGACACAGATTAAGAAATTAAATGAGAAGGAGAGAGAGAGAATGAGAGAATGAGAAAGAGAGAGAGAGAGAGAGAGAGAGAGAGAGAGAGAGAGAGAGAGAGAGAGAGAGAGAGAGAGAGAGAGAGAGAGAGAGAGAGATAGAGAGAATGAGAGAGAGAGAGAGAGAGAGAGAGAGAGAGAGAGAGAGAGAGAGAGAGAAGAGAAAGAGGAAGGAGGGAAGGAAGGGAATAATTGAATGAAGGAGAAAGAAGAGAGAGATAGAGAGAGAGGAAGGAAGGGGATGAGATAGATAGATAGATAGATAGATAGAGATAAAGAGAGAGAGAGAGAGCAAGAAAAAGAAAGACAGACATTCGATTATGCATATATATATATATATATATATGTATATATATATATATATATATATATATATATATATATATATATATATATATATATGTACACACACACACACACACACACACACACACACACACACACACACACACATATATATATATATATATATATATATATATATATATATATATATATACACACAACACACACACCACACACATATATATATATATATATATATATATATATATATATATACATAGATAGATATATCGATAGATAGATAAGTAGATAGGTAGATATATCGATAGATAGATATAGATATAAGTAGATATATAGATAGATGGATAGAGGCAGAGAAATCAAGGTAAAGAGAATACGAGAATAAGAAAGAGCGAACGGAGAAAAAACAAGAAAAGAGCAGATAAATAGAAAACCGCTGTGAAGAGGAAAGGAGAGAGAGGAGAGAAAGGAAAAGATAGAGAAGGAGAGAGGGTAAGGGGGGGGGTGGGGGGTGTTAAGATGGGGTCATTAAGCATCCGTGAAGCGAAAGGCCTCATCATGAACCCCTCATTAGTTACGGTTCTGAACCTCTAATCACGGCCAGGTGACAGTTCCCTTATCCAGGTGCGCTGGGATTGCGTTTTCCTTTCGTTTGCCTTTTGAGGGGGGTCTGTTATTTATTCATTTGTTTCTTTATCTTGTTATTATTTATTATTATTTGGTGTTTTTTTTTTTTTTTTTTTTTTTTTTTTTTTTGTTCTCTTACTTTTTGAAACTGATTATGATTGTTTTGTGTTTGCTTCTTTTAAATTAATGATGATTATTATAAATTTTAAATTCATTATGATTATCGTTTTTTTTTAATTAATCATGATTAATTTGTGTTTGTTTTTTGTGATTATCTTAATTAGGTGCTTGGGTTTCTCTGAATTAATTTCGTTATTTTTAATTAGTCTAAGACTATTTAAGGAAGTTAATTATTTTGGTTATCTATGAGTATCTTAAGACATTACAGGTTTCTTTGGTCTGTGTTGATTTATATAATCTCATAAGATCCATAAATAACTTTCATCTTGATTTTAATTATATTCGTAGATTTCTATAAATTTTTGGCGATCCTTCTTTCCTAAGCTATGGTCATTCATAAACTTTTTAATTTGCATTTGTTTTTTCTCTCTTATCGAAGACGGTTTTTTTAATCTATATCTTCAATTAGCAATTAC
>NC_061857.1:22889035-22891535 GCF_019202785.1 Penaeus chinensis
GGATGGATGAAAGAAGAAATTGGGGGAGGGCCGTAAGGGGGATAAGGAGATGGAGAGGGAGAGAAGGAGAGGAAAAGGGGATGAATAAGAATGTAGGGGAAGTTTTTGTAGAGGGGAGAGAAGAAAAAGAGAAGAGGAAGGTAGGGGGTAGGGCCATGGGAGGCAAAGGGAGGGAGAAAGGGATTAAAGGGGAGAGGAGAAGAAGGAGGAAGAAGAAGCGGAAGAAAGCAGACGTAGGGTTGTGGAGAAAGAGGATAGGGCGATGAAAAAGGTGATAGGGACAGATGAGGAAAGGTGGAGGAAGAAAACAAGAAGAAAAATAAAAAAATGAGTAAAGTCATGAGGAGATGGATATAAGGGAATGGGGGATTAAGGGAAAGGAGAAGGAGAAGGATTAGGGAATGAGAGGGGGTAAGGGTGAAGATAAGATTAAAACAGATGAAAAGGAGCGATAGAGAGAAAGAGAGAAAATGAGGGAGGAATTAGGAATAACGTTTGGAAGGAAGGAATAACGCAAGGAGGTTGGAGAGGAAGGGAAATAGAAGCGAAAGGAGATGCTAGAGGTCGAGCGAAAGGGAAGAAATATACCGAGAAAGGAAAGGAAAAAGGATGTAGAGAGTGGAACGAAAGAGGAGAATAGACTAGATGAAAGCGTAAATGGAAGAATTATAAGAATGAGAAAAGAGAGAATGGGGAAATGAGAATGAGAATGGGAGAAGGAGGGGATAATGGTGATGGTGACAAGGATGGATGAAGATATGGAAAAGAAGGGGGAGAAGGGGGGGGGGGGTAAGGTTCGGGGAGAATATAGACGGCATGAAGAGGGTAGAAAATGAACCGGATGGGGAGCCTCAGAAGGGGAGAAATATATAAAGGAAAAAGAAGAAATAAAATGAAAAGGCAGAAAGAAAAGATATAGAGAAAATAAAAAAAAGGGTAGGAAAGCGAGGGAAGGTGGAATTGGAGCGAAAATAATTTTCCATATTTCTTTTTTTTTCAGATCATTTAACCTTCGTATTTCATTTTTTTTTTTTTTGCCTCCATTTTTTGTCTGAATCAGAGAATTCAGTGTATAAGTGTGGAAGAAATACACTATATATCTGTTTTATCCCCCCCTCTCTCTCTCCCTCTCCCTCTCTCTGTCTCTCTCCCTCCCTCTCTCTCTCTCTCTCTCTCTCTTTCTCTCTCTTCCCTTTCTATCTATCTATCTGTCTCCCTTACCATCTCTCATTTTTCTTGAGACTGAAATATAAGCCCTGATAATGAGATTAATAATATTCTTTAGCAGTCCAGTTAAATAAAAAGGTTCGTGAAAATTGCAAAAGAGACAGAGACAGCGAGAGAGAGAGAGAGAGAGAGAGAGAGAGGGAGGGAGAGAGAGAGAGAGAGAGAGAGAGAGAGAGAGAGAGAGAGAGAGAGAGAGAGAGAGAGAGAGAGAGAGAGAGAGAGAGAGATAGACAGACAGATATATATATATATATATAGAGAGAGAGAGAGAGAGAGAGAGAGAGAGAGAGGGGGGGGGGAGAAAAGGGAGAAAGAAAAGAAAATGATGGACATAGAGGAGAAGGAGAAAAGAAAGAAAAAGAAGGACAAAAAGGAGAAAAGAAAGATAAAGAAGGACAAAAAGAAAGAGAAAAGGAAGAAAAAGAAGGACACAGAGGAGAAGGAGAAAAGAAAGAAAAAGAAGGTGGAAGAGAAGAATATCTAAATTCAGCAAGAGTAAAACCTAATCTGCTATTCATATAATACAATAATGTAAAATAATCACAAAGTACATACAATATAGAAAAAAGTTGCCAACAAAACTATTAGTATTTCTAAAACCTCATACACAAACGTTTCCTGTCGCTGAGAAAATGTTTTAGTTTGCTTTTCAATTGATTCATAAGATAATGATATATCCCAAGTCCACGGATTAACGTTTGTTGTACCCCTATTTTCTTATGTGGTATTTGGACACGTGAGTTATCTTGATCTATTCGGATACCTAGTTTGTAGATCATTAATGAAAATTGTGAATAGGGTGGGGCCTGATTTAGACCTCTGTGGAACAGTGAATTAAATTATTTGCTTTACTGACGAATTTTTGCTGACTGAGTTCTTGTGGATATGAATCTTCTGAACCAGTGGGTAGCAATTCAGCGATATTGTCAGGTACGGTTGCAAGGTAAGGCCTGTTGTCAAAGGCTTTAGACAAATCACACAATGTGAATTTATTCATTTGATTACTTTGATCTATGTTATTATAAACGATACTATTTACGATACTATTCCATCATGCGTTCAGTAAGCCTCAGAGAAGGTTGGCAAAGGATCACATCTGCGTGGTAAATGATGTCGGGTCTATTTCCAATTCTGTTTTCTAATGTGGATAAAGTACTTTCTGCAGGTCTGTTGATAAGTTGTTTTGATTTGAGTTTGCGAATAGTTAAAGGTAAATAGGCAGGTTGGGGGGGGGGGGGGGTTGCAAAGACATAAAACCAAACTTTACTTTAGA
>NC_061857.1:22921535-22924035 GCF_019202785.1 Penaeus chinensis
TTTGCATCCCTTCTCCTTACTGCTTTACCCTCTTTGTTCCCTTCCCTTTCCCTTCTTTCCTTTTCTATCTACCCTTTCCCTCGCTCTTACCCCCTAAGCTCCACCTCTTCCTAGCCACCCTTTCACTTACCCATACCCCCCCCCCCCCTTTACCAACCTCCCCCCTTCCTTACATACTCCTTGTACCTTCCCTCTCCCTATCTACCTTCCATTTCCCTTTCCTTACTTCCCCTACACCCCCCCCCCCCCTTGGTTCATGATGGAGCCTACTAGCGCTGTAACTCGCCCGGGGATTCACTAATTATGAACAGGTATGTGAGCGGCTCAGGTGTGTTAATTATACGTGGCCGTCAGTGTTTTTACCTGTAAATTGAAAATACGGGCAGGTATCTGTAGGCGATCGGGGTAGAAAAAAGGGGCGGTGAAAAGAGTCTTACTTATGTGGGATTTTTTAGGCATATTTAATTAAGCACACACATTTTCCTTATTATATTCGTAGATGTTGTTGTTGTTGTTATCATTACCATTATTGTCATTACAATTATTATTATTATTATTATTATTATTATTATTATCATTATTACTATTATTATTATTGTAATTATTACCATTACTATCATTACTATTATTATCATTATTATTATTATCATTATTATTACTAATGTATTCTTATTGCTATAATCATTATCAAAATCATAATTTTAATCATCATTATCACTATCATCATTCTATTATCATTCGTATTATCATCATTGTTGTTGTAATTATTATTATCATTATCATTATTATCATTATTGTCGTTATAATTATAGTTACTATTATTATTATTATTATTATTACTATTATGATAATTATCATTATTATTATTATTATTATTATTATCTATACTATCACTATTATTATTACTACTATTACTATTGTTATTCTCATCCTTATTACTGCTTTAATTATTATTATTACCTTTTTTATCATCATCTTCATTATTATTATTATTATCACTATCATTATTATTACTAATATTATTATTATCATTTTCATTATTTTTACTAATATTATCATTTTTATCATCATCATTATTATTATTATCAACATTATTATATTATTATCACTATTGCATTTCCAGGTCATAAAAACCGATATATTTACAAGCTTTCCTTATTGTTTATCATTCATTATGTAAATATAACATAGTCAATCATAATTTATATATACGTATATATATATATATATATATATATATATATATATATATATATATATGTGTGTGTGTGTGTGTGTGTGTGTGTGTGTGTGTGTGTGTGTGTGTGTGTGTGTGTGTGTATGTGTGTATACAACAGAAGGATAGATGATAAAAAGAATCGAATCATTCTCTCTTAATATTTACAGTCAAATAATTTTACAAATATGATATATATATATAAATATATATATATATATATATATATATATATATAATAAAGTATACTGAATATATAAATCAAGCATTTTACCACATATCCATAACAGTCCCTACGTTCAGTGTCAAACACAACTACTACTCATATCTTTCACTTTTATATATCACCAATACTGCACACGCTCAGAGATGCATATCAATATATCCCTTTTTTACGCAACCAAAATGAAAAAAAAAAAAAAAAAAAAAAAAACTCAACATTTGTGTATTTAGATTCAATAAACCCATGGTAATTTTCCAACACCATTCACAGCTTAGTTAAGACCATCAATCATTTGTGTCAGTACATATCCCTCATGCAGTTGGTTAGGAATTAATTTCCTCTTCATAAACAATACTTTTCTCAGTATTTGTGGTATCCATTTTCACTCGCGCGTATGCTCTGAATAATCACGGAGATGTGCGCAGTAGGTTAAGGACAGTTTGTGTCGAATAGCGCGTGAAAACTGCAAAAAATGTTGCGTAAACAACCTAGGAAGCCGTCGGTGACAAAACATTATCTCCACAAAGTACATGGTATTATCGTTATTTATGATACAGTAACCATTATCGGTGGTGTTATTATTATCATTGACATTATCATAATTGTTATTATTGTTTCTGTTATTCCAATAATTGTTTTTGTTATTATTATCATCATCATTATTACTATTAGTATAATTATCATTATTACCATCATTTTTATTATTATTACTTTTATTATCATCACTATTATTATCACCATTATTATCATTATAGCTATTATTACTATTACACTATTAACATTAATAGTATTATCATCATTGTTATTACTATCATCATTATCATTATCATTATCGTTGTTGTTATTGTTAGTATTTTTGATACCATAGATATCACTATTACATTACTCCTGATGTTCCTGTTACCATCTTTATTCAGACTAAAAGTATTTTTCATCAATATTGATAGTTTCTTCTCTCTATTAGTATTGTTATTACTAGCAGCATTATTATGATTGCAGTCACCGTAAACTACACATTCATCATTTGCATTGCTATTATTGATATTACCCTTGGCCTTATT
>NC_061857.1:22956535-22959035 GCF_019202785.1 Penaeus chinensis
AAAAATACATCCACATAAAAAACATAAAAAAAAACACATAAAGAACATATTATGCGTTATATTTGACTCACAGAAGAACGTTCCTCTTCCTGTTTCTCGAGTACCAAGAATTCCTAATGAAGGAGATAGTCAGTAAAGCAGTTATCTAAGAAGCATCATTAATACCCTAATAATTGATCAGGTAATTCAATCATCTCTACTTGCATAACCGATTTAAATCGCGTGGCACGTTTGCAGTATATAAAAGGAAGCTCTAGTAGATTATTCCTTCACCAAAATTATCCAGGGCCCTTAGAATATGGAGTGACAGGGAGAAGGCGAGAGGTGGTTGGTGTTATAACTAATTACTTTTGATAATGAAGGATTAACGTTGACCTTACTTGCTGGGAAAATATGCCCTTTGCATTGTTGATGCGAGTGTGACAACGACAACCCTATTTTCTTGTTATTCTCCGTTTTCCTCTTTTTTTTCTATCAGTTTGTATTTCATTTTTTTTTTTTTTCTCTCTCTCTTTTTTCTTTCTTCCTTCCGCTGCACGTTTGTTACTTTAATATATAATGAAATTCTATGATATAGTTTGATGCAGTATTTCATTTGCTGCTCAGTGACCTGGAATTCTTGAAATTATTCACCTTCTTGTCATCTGTATTACGTATCCCTTGCCTCCTACGATCACAAAAAATGCAATATGAACTGACGAACCGCATTTCATCTTCCTAATTCAACAAAGGTGCACGCGAGGATGGAAAAAAAGAACGATAAAAATTCAAAGGCTAGTCAAAGCCGAGGGCTTTTGATCCCTTTCGAACAAAACGAAGCCGGTAGACGGGCTATATAATGGGATCTCGGGGCGTCACTTGGCACAATATCCAACAGGTGTCCCTTAATCTTGACGAGGTCTTAGACGTTCGACATTAAATCGGCGTTGTAAAAGGAAGGAGGAGGGGGAAAAAGAGGAAGAAAGAAGTTGTGATCTCGGAAATAGGGGAGATGCAAAGGAGGGAGGAGAAAAAGACGAAAAGATGATAATGTAAAGGAAGAAGAAGAAGAAGACGAAGAAGGAGGAAGGAGGAGGAGGGAAAAGAAGAAGAAGAAAAAGGTTTCGATCTCGGAAATAGGAGAGATGCAAAAGAAGGTGGAGAGATACAAGAAGAAGATGAAAACGTTCGACATTAAATCGACTTTGTAAAATTAAGGAAGAGGAGGAGGAAAAGATGAAGAAAAAGTTGAGATCTGGGAAATAGGAGAGAATAAAAAGAGGACGTAGAGAAAAAGAAGAAAAAGGAAAGAATGTGACTTGTGAAATGGGGGAGAAGAAAAGGATGGAAAAGAGAAAGTTGAAGCCTATGAAGAAAAAGAAAATGTGATGAAATAATGTGACATGGGAAAGGTGGAAGAAATGTGTGACCTGGAGATGAAAAGGAAGGAAGGAGGAGGAGGAGAAGAAGAACAAGAAGAAGAAAAAGAAAAAGGAAAATAATAAGAAGAAGAAGAAGAAGAAGAAAAGGAAAAAGGAGAAGAAAAGGAAAAAGAAGAAGAAGAAGAAGAAGAAAAAGAAAAAGAAGAAAAGGAAGAAGAAGAAGAAGAAAGGTTGTGTGCTGGGAAGATGAAGAAAATGTAGGGAAAGTGGAAGAAATGTGTGACCGGGAAATATAGATGCGTATAAGGGTGAAGAAAGGGCTGATCCACAGAAGAAAGACAGAAAAGGATGTAAACAGGAAGAAAAGACCGATAAACATTGTGACTTTATAAATGGAGAAGGGGAAGAAAGATATGACTCAATAATAGATAATCAAGAAAGATGTGACTTAAGAAAAGAGACAGAAAACTTGATTAAAACAGAGGAAGGAAAATGTAGAACCCAAGAATAAAGAATAATACTGAGAAAAGAAGGTGGAAAATCTGATATAAGAAAAAAAAAAAAAGAGAAAAATATAAGATGATGAAAGAAGAAAAAAAAATATGATGCGACCTGTTTGACAGAGACCCAGAAAGTTCATTCAGTTCGGTGGCGCCATCTTGCCATCACGAGTCTTAATGAAGACATAGAGAGTAGAGGCGAGAAGCGGAAGGCTGGATATTGCCGTCTCGGTGTAAATGAACATGATGCTGTTCCCTAGCGATTGCTGCTACATTACATCCCTCTTATTTAGCGCTTTCCGCAAGGGACTCCAACCTTCGTTTCTCTCTCTCTCTCTCTCTCCTTCTCTCTCTCTCTCTCTTTATCTTTTTCTTTCTTACTGTTTTCTTCTCTCTCTTTCTAACTATATCTGTATCTATATCTGTACACACACATACACACGCACACACACATACACACACACACACTCACACACACACACACACACACATATATACACACAAATGTGTGTGTGTGTGTGTGTGTGTGTGTGTGGGTGGGTGTGTGGGTGTGTGGGTGTGTATACATACATACATGAACACACACACACAAACACACACATACATGTATATGTGTGTGTGTGTATATATATATATATA
>NC_061857.1:22971535-22974035 GCF_019202785.1 Penaeus chinensis
ATTACTATCATTATTATCATTATTACCATTATTATAGTTATTGTTAATTACCATTACTATTAAGATCACCAGCTTCCTCATTTCATCTTTGTTGTTATTGCTGTTATTGTATTGTGATTGGTTTTATAAATATGATTTTAATTGTCATCATTGTCAATATCAACTCATTATTACTACCCATATGGATATTACTATTTTTATAATTGCCATCATTATCATTGTTATCATTATCATTATCACAAGCATTTTGATATTAGAATTGTGATTACTATTGTTATTATTAATTTATCATCATGACTGTCATCATCATTCTCCGTACTACTGGTAGTATCATCACTATTGTTATCATATCACGATCACTGAAACTGATTATTGATATTATCATCAATTATCATTTTTGTGCTCTGGTTCCAGTTGTGATCATTACCGCTTTTGCTGTCATATTGCCTTTAGAATCATAACTGTTATCGTTTACCTACTTGCCATTAGCTTATTGAATTTTATGCAGCTCGCCTTATCGCCTTTTAGATTTACTTTATTTTATTTTATTATTATTATTATTTTGAATATTGATATCTATCATTTTCTGCTTATGTGATTTCTCTTAAATTTACTTTATCTTAAACTGTTAGCTTTTTGTTTGAACTTATCATGGCAATCCATTAATACCCGTTCATTTCATCTTTCCGACCTTTGCACTGTTCTCTTATTGACATTTTCATTTTCTTTTCTGCTCCTTCCTTTCTTCTCATACCTTTCCTTTCTGTTCATACCTTTCCGCCTCTTTAATTTGCCTTCTTCCCCTTCACGCTTCTTGTTAATCTTATAACTTTTGTTTCAGTTTCCTCTTCTTTTTGTCTCTCCCTTTCCCCTGTCTATTTGTCTCCTTACAATTAATGTTTTCCCTTTTCACTCTTCCATATTTTAGCATCCTTTTCCTTTCTTGTTACTCCCTCTATCCTTCTAGTTCTTCTCTTTTCCAACTTTATTTTCCTGTCTTGCTTGTTCATCTTTCCTTTTTGCTTTTTCCCTTCTATTCCCTTCTCCTCTTTCCCGTTTTTGCTATTACATGTTGTCTATCTGTTCTTGTTTTCCCTTTTCTCTCTCCTTTATCCTGGTTCAAATTCCACTTTCTCTTTTCCTTATGCTCACACCCCTGTCCCCATCATCAGCTCCTTTTCTTCTCTTTTCCCTCTTCCCTTTTCTCCTTTCTCCGCTTTTGGCTTTTTTTCCGCCCCTCAAAGTCGTCATATCGATATGGAAGAGGCTATTCGCCAGTGGAAGTCGTGCGAATAAACAATTTCAAGTTACTCATTTGTCGAGTGAGTAAGTTGAATGTGGTGCGTGGGGTCCGTAGATTTTTAGCGTTGCTCCATTCAGAACCTATTCCGAAATGCCGTAGACTATTTGATAATTTTGTTGTTGTTATTGTTGTTGTTCTTGTTGTTACATTTGATGCTGTTGTTCTCCTTCTTGTTTTGCACGTACATGCAACTTTTTATATTTCTTAATCAACTTATTTATAACTTATTTATATTTAATGAATAGTTTCTGTTCTTATCCTTTACATATCTTTTGTATATGACAATCACTGCAAAGAAAGTAAAAGGCATGGCATCACTAACAGAGGCTCAAACCACTGTCACCAGGCAATGACAGCAGCAAAATCACACCCGCAGCAACAGACAAACTAACACCAGCACACCACGGCACGAGCCGGACAGAAGGATAGTAGGATCAGGCAAGACACCATTATGCTTTATGGCTTCTTGGATGGTCATTTACAGGGTCTTATTGACACTTGTATATCATTGGGACTGATTGGACTGAGGAAGCACCGGCTATATAGCCCTCTGACGTCCTAGCCTCCATCTGTACCCTGCTACCCCCTTCCCCTTCATACTCACTCCTCCCCCCCCTACCTCCTCCTCCAGCTATGCTCCCCGACCGCCCACCCATAGATACCAGCGCCTAAGGATTTGATCGAATTATTGGATTATTGTGTTATTCTGTTTTCCGTCTATTTCTCGTAATTTCCTTTTGTTCTGACGTAGATTTTGAGATTGTAGGTTCTATGTCGATACATTGTAATTGTTATTGTAATGTTTTTTTGTGTATATACATAAAAGTTCTCTTCCAATTCTCGTTCTCCTTCAAAGCCCTACGAATTCGTTCTAATTATTTATCTCTCCTCTCATCCCTCCTCTTGCATAACCACACCCACTCACTCTTATCTTCAGTCCCCCACCTCCTCCTCCTCCTTTCACCTTCGTCCTCGCCCATTTCCAACTTTCAACCCCCTCATTCTTATCATCAATTCCCTCCTTCTCTTCCTCAGTCTTTTTCTCCACCTCCTAACCCTCATTCTTATCATCATTCCCCCCGCTCCTCCTCCTACTTCCATACCCCTCTCTATCTCCCCCTCCATCCTAGCCCTAGCCCTCCCCTCCTCATTCTTACCATCATCCCTCCTCCACCCTTAACTCTTCCCCTCCTTACA
>NC_061857.1:22981535-22984035 GCF_019202785.1 Penaeus chinensis
GGAAGATGGAGGAGAGGAAAGAGAAAGAGAGGAGAAAGAGGAATGGTAGAAAAGAGAGGAGGAGGAAAGGGAGATGGAGGAGAAGGAGATGATGGGTAGAGAAGAGAAGAGAAATAGGAATAGTAGGAAAGTGAGGAGGAAATAAGGGAGATGAGAGAGAGAGAGAAGAGAAGGAGAGAGAAGGAGGAAGAATAAGAAAGGGGGAAGAGGAAAGGGAGATGGAGGAGAGGGAAGAAGAATGAGAATGGAAACGAAAAGGATGGGGGTTCAATGAGGAAGAGGGAGAAACAGAAGAGAAGGTTGGAGTAAAGGAAAAGAAGGGAAAGAAGGAAGTAAGGAAGAGAAAGAGAGAGAATGGAAGAGGAAGAAGAGAGATGGGGAAAGAGAAGGGAAGGGATGAATTGAGTTAAAAAAGAATGTGTATGAGAGAAAATAGAAAACACAGGAATAGAGAAGAGGAAGAATGGGAAGGGGAGAAAACGGGAGAAAAAACGAGAATGGAGAAGAGAGTGAGAAGGAGAGAGCAAGAGAAAGGGATTGGAACTGTTATGTTTTTAAGTACTTTCTAATTATGTTATTCATTCTGTTGGAAGTTGAGGAACTATAAGACAGTTTAAGATAATTTTTCGTGATAACTTAAATGCTGAAAACTTCATCATGCAATAAAAATGTATGTATGCGTGTGTGTAGGCGTAAAAAAGGCAATCAGCTCAGGCCCTTCCCAGCAACACCAACGGCCCCACAACACCACGAGGCAACACAAAGGCAGACGCAAGATAAGAGACCCTCACGACGCCTACACCCCACCCACCCCCATCCACCCCCAACCACCCACACCGACCCTCATCCACCCCCACCCACCCCCACCCACCCCCCACTCAAGACGGAGGTCAAGTCATTCCGCCTTCGACAAGCAAATTGCGCCTTCGTTCGAATGCTTTCCTTTCCTCTCTATCCGCGCCCATTGGAGGCTGAGCATCAAAAAAACATATATATATATATATATATATATATATATATATATATATATATATATATATATATATATATATGTGTGTATATATATATATATATATATATGTGTGTGTGTGTGTGTGTGTGTGTGTGTGTGTGTGTGTGCGTGTGTGTGTGTGTGTGTGTGAGTATATATATATATATATATATATATATATATATATATATATATATATATATATATATATGGGAGGGGGGACTATGTGTGCGTGTGTGTGTTTATGCGTGTGTGTGTGTGTGTATGTGTGCATCTATGGGTGTGTGTGTAGGGGGGGGGGGGCGTATATATATATATGTGTGTGTGTGTGTGTGTGTGTGTGTGTATAAACAGAAGCCAAGGGCCCGTATACGTTTCACCTATCCAGTATTGTATGCTAAATAGCCCTTCCCTAACCCTGCCAAGCAGTAGGCCTATCCCTGCACCTCTCTCCGGACAGACAATTTCACGGCTCGATACTCACCATAGACCATAACTAATGAGCTGATACGGTGATTTATAGCGTTCCTCCGCGCGTACGTATATATGTGCGTTCAATATACTGTGTATTCCTTGTACTCTGCATATAAGACGATTAATAATAAGAATAATATTAGTAAAATTATAAATATGGTGATATGATAATAAGGAATTATTTATAACAATAGTAATGCGAATAGTAATAGTAATAATGATAATGATGATTTTTGTAACATTGATAGTGGTTTTATGATGATAATATTAATAAGGGTTATCATTATTTGTAACACCTTTTTCTTTATGAACATTATTACTGCTATCATTTTATTATTAACATTATCATTGTTGTTATATCCATCATTATTCCTATCATTAGTCGTCATCATGATTATTGTTATTATTATTATCATTATCGCTACCATCATTATTATTGTAATTATCATTATTATTATTATCATCATTATTGTTATTATTATTATTATTATTACTATTATTATTATTATTATCATAACTATTATTGCAATTGTCATTACTATTGCTATTAGCATTGTTATTATCATTGTCGTTATCATCATTATCATTATTATCATTACTATCATTACTGTTATTAACATCATAATTATTGTTACTCGTATCGTACCATTACAATCATTAGCACTGTAATCACCATCGTCATCCTCATTATAAACATTATCTACATCATTATTATTTTCATTATCTTAGTTTCGATGATTATGGCTATAAGTATCCTTATTCTTATTACCAAATCACTAATACAGACAGTAACATAATAAAACAATATCATTAGCAGCATATCAGCCCTCACCAAGAACCCGTGTCCACTAACATTACTAAAAACGTCCCAGCAAACGTCCCTAAACGCTATATGGGTGTCCTAAAGGGAACGTTCGAATGAAGTTGGTTTAGCGACGAAATGGGGGACGGGGATGAAAAGGTGGGAGATAAGGGGAAAGGATAGAAACGGGTATAGGAGAGGGAAGGGAAAAGGAGAGGGGAAAGGGGAAAGAG
>NC_061857.1:23036535-23038820 GCF_019202785.1 Penaeus chinensis
CGTGATTCCGAGACAAACGTTCTCCATTTATCGGGATTTTCTGCCTAGTCGGGGGTATGGTGTGGGGGGAGGGGGGGAGGGGGAAATTGGGGGTAGTTATGTGTGTGGGAGGGAGATATGAGGGGGGGGGGTGTTTGTGTGGGGAAGGGGGAGCGAGATATGTAAATTCTTTATTATTTATTTATATTTCTTTCTTTCTTTCTTTTGTCTATCTCTTTTTTCTATTTTTTTTTTTTTTTTTTTTTATCTATCTGTTTCTTATTACTTATATATTTTTACCAAATGTGTATGTGATTATGTGTGTGTGTGTGTGTGTGTGTGTGTGTGTGTGATGTACTTGTTACACGTGTCTGTATTTGCGTTTGGGGAGTACGTGTGTACGTGTTTTTCTCTTTATTTGTCCAACATTTTTGTTTCTAGCTGTCCATGTTGTATGCTTTTCCTTGCTCTTTTTCTCTCTGTCTGACTCTCTCTCTCTCTCTCTCTCTCTCTCTCTCTCTCTCTCTCTCTCTCTCTCTCTCTTTCTCTCTCTCTCTCTCTCTCTCTCTCTCTCTCTCTCTCTCTCTCTCTCTCTCTCTCTCTCTCTTTCTCTCTCTCTCTCTCTCTCTCTCTCTCTCTCTCTCTCTCTCTCTCTCTTTCTCTCTCTCTCTCTCTCTCTCTCTCTCTCTCTCTCTCTCTCTCTCTCTCTCTCTCTCTTTCTCTCTCTTCTCTCTCTCTCTCTCTCTCTCTCTCTCTCTCTCTCTCTCTCTCTCTCTCTCTCTCTCTCTCTCTCTCTCTCTCTCTCTCTACGAAAAAAGACAAACTAACAGAAAGATAAAAAATATATATATATATTCCCATTACCACTAATATCTTTCAAATATTGCACTCACCTTGTGATTATCCCTGACATCATTAAAAGTTTATAATTACCACTAATGATAATGTATAGCCATTCTGATCATTCTAGACATGTACCTTGGGGAGAAAATATATACATATATACTGTATGAACACAAATACACAAGCACACACATAAATATACACACACACACACATACATACACACACACACACACACACACATACACACACACACACACACACACACACACACACACACACACACACATACACACAAACAAACAAATACAAACAGGTAGATAAAACAGACTAATTTATATTGCGAGCGCTTCTATCTTGTCAACCAAACAGAAATAAACTAAAAAGAATATGAAGAAAATGAGACTAACACTAATTAAGAACAGCTGGGACAAACAACAACAACAACAACAACTTTCAACAACCAACCCGGTATCTGACATAAAGGGGTTACTGTAAGAAATTAGGAGGGGGTGGGTTACTAAAGGGGGGGGGGGAGGTTGAGGGGTATAGGGACAGAGGGGGGAGTGGGGGCGAGGGGGAGAGGAGAGGGGTGGGGGAGAAAGAGTTCAAAACATGGGGAGGGGGGGGGGGGCAAGGGGGAAAAAGGTAAGGATAAGGGAAGAGGTAGGGGAGAGAGTGTTGATAATGATAATAATAATAATGATAATAATAATAATAATAATAATAATGATAACAATAATGATGATAAAAATAATAATAATAATAATAATGATAATAATAACAATAATAATTATAATAGTATTAATAACAATAATAATGATAATAACAATATAACAATAGTAATGATAATGATAATATTAATAATAATAATATTCATAATATTCAATGATATTGATAATAATAACAATAATAACAATAATAATAATTATTATCATTATTAATAATGATAATAACAAAAATGTGATGATAATAATAACAAAAATTATAAATAATTATACTAATAATGGTAATGATAATAATGATAATAATGATAATAATAATAATAATAATAATAATGATAACGATGTGAATAACGATATTAATAACAATAACAATGATAACGATATCAATAATGATAATATCAGTAATGATGATTATAGTAATGATAATATCACCATTAATCATGATAGCAATGTTGATGATGGTGCTAATAATGATAATGATGATGATAACAACCCTACCCTCTCCCCTCCCCCCCCCCAGTCCCACCACCCCCCTGCCACACTCAAAGAAAACTCGTCTAAAATCATATTAACAAGAAGACACTCACGTACGCCTCATTTTCGACGAGTTGGCACCCCATCGTGTTCCGTGGAGAGGATAGAACACACAAATGACGGTAATGGCGCACTTTGGCAATTATTGTAAATGCAATAGTGTGTGAAATGGGGGGCAGGGGAGGGGAAGGGAGGGGAAGGAGG
>NC_061857.1:23038920-23048920 GCF_019202785.1 Penaeus chinensis
AGCGAAGAGCGCCAGCTTGGTTATTTTCGAGCGCCCCGTGACGTAATGCGGGCGCGGTCACAGGTGTCGCGGGCGGCGTGGAGGGGAAGGTGGGCGCGCGGGGGGCGGGGGGGAGGGGGAAGTGGGCGGGGTGTAAGGGAAGGTGGGCGGGGCTCCGAGCCAGGCACCGATGGATGGGCGATGATGGGCGAAAATGCAAATCCATCATGTCAGTCAGCGAGGGCGACAAACAGACAGACAGACAGACAAACGGATAAAACTAACAGACACGCGTTTCAATAAGCGAGAGTGATATCGGTGATTCTCCTCTTTTATCCCCGGCGCCCTTTTAATCTCTCTTCTCCGTCCATTCGTCCTCTTCTTTTTTCCGCCAAGGGGGGTGGGGAGGGGGGAAAGGGGGGGGGGTTGAAGCCACATTCGATTTATGAAAACGACAGAGTGATAATGTTAAGGAAGAGGTGCCGAGAGCGTGGCAGTCGGTATTGGCAAGTGTCAGAGAGCGCGCCGGGCGTGTGTCAACAACGGTGTGTGTCAACAAACCCGGCCAGCTGGTGATGCGTCACTTTTCTCTACGTGTGTGTGTGTGTGTGTGTGTGTGTGTGTGTGTGTGTGTGTGTGTGTGTGTGTGTGTGTGCGCGCGTGCGTGTGCGTGTGCGTGCGTGCGTGAATGCATGTGTGTAACAGGGATCGTGTGTGTCAGATTTGCCTCGCCATTTCCCCCTTCTCTCCACTAACACCGCCAGTATTATGACAATCACCAGAATCTTCAGCGTGCAGAAGATGCAGATGCCTTTGTTTATTGTGTTTGTGCAAGCAATGTGCAGTGCGCAAGTGTACAAACACGTAAATGAGGTTTAGACGCAATACACAAACGGATACACGTGGGCAGGATTTATTTCTTTCTTTTTTTTTTTTTTTTTGTACTCTCTCTCTTATCCCCTCTCCTCTCCCTTATTCTCTCCTCACTCCCTGTATCCCATTGTTTTTTCTTTCTCACTTTCTGAACTCTCCTCTAGGTCCCCTCTCTCTTCCCTTCTTCCCCTCCTCATTCTCTATCCCTCTCTCCCTCCCCTGCCTTGCTACTCCTCCCTCCTCCTCTTCCTCTTCTCCTCCTTCTCATTCTCCCTTTCCCTCTTTTCTTCTTTTTCTCTAACCCTCTCCGTCTTAGTCTTCTTTTTCTTTTTCTCCCTCCCCCTCTCCCTTTTTTACTCTCCCTCTCTCTCCCTTTGCCTATCGGCCTCCTCCTTCCTCTTCCTTTTCCTCTTCCTCTTCCTCTTCCCTATCCCCCTGCTTTCCCTCTCCTCCTCCTCTATCCCTATCTTTTCCCCGCTCCTCCTCTATCCCTATCTTTTCCCCGCTCCTCCTCTACCCCCTCCCACCCTCACTCACTCCCTCCCTCACTCCCCTCCTTCCCCTCCTCCCCCTCCTCCCCCTCCTCCTCTATCCTTCTCTCCCTCCCTCCCCTCCCCCTCCTCCTCTATCCTTCTCTCCCTCCCTCCCCTCCTCCTCTTCCTCTATCCCTCCCTCCCCCTTCTCTACCCCTGTCTCCCCTCCTCTACCCCTCTCTCCCTCTCTCCCTCCTCTATCCCTCCCCCCCTCCCTCTCTCCCTCCCCCTCTCCCTCCCTCTCTTCCTCCTCTCTCCCTCCCTCTCTCCCTCTCTCCCTCCCTCTCTCCCTTCCTCTCTCCCTCCCTCTCTCCCTTCCTCTCTTCCTCCTCCATCCCTCTCTCCCTTCCTCTCCTCCTCCTCTCTCCCTCCTCTATCCCTCCTCTATCCCTCCTCTATCCCTCCTCTATCCCTCTCTCCCTCTCTCCCTCTTCCTTCTCCCCTTCCCCAAGAAGTGTTTGCGTGAGACTCGGCTACACGTGAAGGCTAAGCCGAGGCCAGAGACAGCTACCCTCCCCCCTCTCCCCACCTCCCTCCCCCCCCTTTCCAGCTGTAATGGCGAATTTAAGTTTCATCAGAGGATCGATGTTATTTTAATTTAGGAAGTATTCTCTCTCTCTCTCTCTCTCTCTCTCTCTCTCTCTCTCTCTCTCTCTCTCTCTCTCTCTCTCTCTCTCTCTCTCTCTTACATTATCTATATATCCATCAAACGCTCTGCGTATCTCCCTCTCTTTCTCTTTCTGCGTGGCCTTTCCCTCTTCCCTTCTTCCCCTCCTCTTCTTTCCCTCTTTTCTTTTTCTCTTTCCCCTCGTTCTCTTCGCCCCTCGTTCCCTCTCCACGCGACTTGCTCTCACCTGAGACCTTGCGCTCAGGGGTTAAAACATCGTTGCCAAGTCGCGAGAGAGGGAGAGAGATGGAAGGAGGAAGGAGGAAGGGCGGGGAATGGGGGATGAGAAGAGAGAAGGGGAAGGGGAGAAGGGAAGGGAGAATGGAAGAGGGACGAAGAGAAAGGAGATGAGGAGAGGGGGAAGAGGCAGGAAGGGTAAAGAAGAGGGGGGGGGGGAGAAGAACATCCAAACAACGTGTATGCTCTGTTTATGTGTGTGTGTGTGTGTGTGTGTGTGTGTGTGTGTGTGTGTGTGTGTGTGTGTGTGTGTGTGTGTGCGTATGCCTGTACGCGTGAGCTTGCTTGCGTTCGTGTGTGTTTGTGTGAGCGCTTGCACGTTTGCGTGTTTGTGCGCCTTCCGTTTGTAGATCACGATACCTCTGGCATCACAGGTCCAAGCGTCATGCAGTGTGTGTGTTTGTGTGCATGTGTTCAGGCACGCGATGGAACCTTAATGTTCAGTCAATATTTTTTCTTGGGTAATGAATGTGAATATCGTCCATTTTATTTTATTTATTTTTGATGTTTTGTGTGCCTGTATTCGGTTGATTTCTCTTTTATTGTTCATGCATTTAGTTTAGAAGGGTCTCTCTCATTATTCGTCTTTCTCTTTCCCTTCCTTCCTCCCTCCCTCCGTTCTTTTTCTTTCTCATTTTACTCATTATTCTTCTCCTCCTCCTCCTCTTCTTCCTCTTCCTTCACATCCTCCTTCCCTTCCACCAACCCCCTCCATCTCCTCCCTCTTCCTCTTCTTATTACTCCATCTTTCTAATATTATTCTCATTTGAGTTTGTATTTATTTTCCTCCTCTTCCTCCTCCCCCTTCCTTCCCTCCTCTCTTCCTTCATTCCTTCATTCCATACGTCCTCCCTCCCTCCCTCCCTCCCTCCTCCCTCCCTTCCTCCCCCCTCCCTTCCTTCCTCCCTCCCTCCCTCCCTTCCTCCCTCCCTCCCTCCCTTCCTCCCCCACTCCCTCCCTCCCTCCCTCCCTCCCTTCCTCTCTTCCTTCCTCCCTTCCTTCCTCCCTTCCTTCCTTCCTCCCTTCCTCCCTTCCTCCCTTCCTTCCTTCCGTGTCTTCTCTTCCCCGTTTCTCTGTCTCTCCGTGTCTCCTTCCCCTCCTGTGTTCGTCCTCGTGGCCTCCCGATCGCTCTCTGCCGTTTGATATCTCTTGACCTTTCGGAGTTAACGAACGCTGCCTGCTTTTGCTTGCTTTGTTTTTCGTTGATTTAGAAAATCACATGCTTAGTTGTGTACAGAATATACGTTCGTAAACATGCATACGTGCACGTGTACGTAAGAGGGTGGATTCATGTTTGTCCTTGGATGTTCATAGATGTTTGCTCATGTTCGTATGTTTTAACACACACGCACACGCCTCACGCACGTTCACGCACGCACGCACGCACGCACGCACGCACGCACGCACACACACACACACACACACACACACACACACACACACACACACACACACACACACACACACACACACACACACACACACACACACATTCTCTCTCTCTCTCACATGTTTATACTCACTCACTCACTCACTCACTCACTCACTCACTCACTCACTCACTCACTCACTCACTCACTCACACCGACCGGGGACGAAGCGCGGCTTGCAGATTCTAGAAGGCATCGGCTCGAGCGCCAAGACCTTCCCGCTCGACCGTCACACACTCGGATATCGACCTCGCGTGCGACCGATGGCTGCTCCTCGGGCCGGACGGGTATCGGTGCACGCGCGGAGATCGGATACAAGTGTGTGTCGTGGAGGGAGGGGGTTTGGGGAGAGGGGGGGGGATTAGTGTGTGTGTGTGTGTGTGTGTGCTGGTGTGGGTGGGGGTATGTGTGTATGTGGGGGGGGGGGGCGGTATATGTGTGTGTTTGTGTACGTGCGTGTGTGCATGCCTGCGGGGAGGAGGGAATTGCGCTCCAGTTAATGCGAGGATCCGGAGAGGGGGAAGGGGGGGCGAGGGCGAGATGAGGTGCCGATGCGGTGGGCGAGGAAGGGCGGGGGGGGAAGGGGCAAGGGGCAGGGCACGTGTCCGTATGTGTGCATGCGTGTCTCGGTAAATAGAGCAGTGCTTTGTACATATACATAGATAGATAGATAAATGTAGATATAGATATATATGCATATGGATATTTGATTTAAAAGAAAAGATGGGGGGGAAAAATATATTTCTATATACGTACGTGTGTGTGTGTGTGGGATGGAAGTTATTGTATTATATTTTATATTATATTTATCATGAGGCCCGTTAAGCTCAGGTGTGTCAACACATGTGTGTAAGCAGATGTGTACGAAGCGGCGCGTGGCGGTGTGTAACTGTGCGTGGGGGTGGGGGGGGGGCAGCGGTTTGATCCGATTGTGGTTCCTCTATCTCCTCGCTGTCTCTTTCCCCTTATTCCTCTTCCCTCCACTTTCCTCCCCTCTTCATTTTTTTCGTGTTCCCTTTTCATTGTTTCGTATGTTTGCCCTTCTCCTTCCGTCTCTCTTCTATAGTCCACCTCATTTCTCGTTATTTTTCTTATCCCCCCTTTTCCTTCCTCCCCCTTATTCCCGTTCTTCTTTCCTCCCCCTTAATCCTCTTTCTTCCTTCCTCTCTTCTCCCTCTTCTTCCTTACTCTCTTCTCCCTCCTCTTCCTCCCTCTCTTCTCCCTCCTTTTCCTCCCTCTCTTCCTTCCTCTCTTCCTTCCTCTCTTCCTTCCTCTCTTCCTTCCTCTCTTCCTTCCTCTCTTCCTCCCTCCTCTTCCTTCCTCTCTTCCTTCCTCCTTTCCGTGTCGATCGTGGTTGCATCCGGTGTCGATTATCGGTGTTGTCACGGCGATCGGTGACATGACGTTGGAGATATGACCGATGTTTTTACTTGTTTATTTATTTATTTATTGTATTACATTGTGAGTGAATGGGTGAGTGAGTGAGAGTGAGTGGGTGGGTCGGTGGGTGGGTGAGTGATTCTTTTGTTTTTCATTTTCACTCCTATGTTCGTTTCCCTAATTCCTCTTTTTTTACTTTCATTTTCCCCCCTATTCCTTTTTACTTTCATTTTCCCCCCTATTCCTTTTTACTTTCATTTTCCCCCCAATTCCTCTTTTTTTACTTTCATTTTCCCCCCTATTCCTTTTTATTATTTTCTTTTCATTTTCTCTCCTCTCCTCATTTATCCTTCTTTCTTTTTTGTCTTGTTATTTATATTGTTATCTAGTATTATTATTTATTATTATTATTATTGTTGTTGTTATTGTCATTATTATTGTTATTATCATTATCGTAATAATTATTATTGTTATTACTTTTGTTGTTATCCTGAATGTTATCGGTATTGTCATATTTATTTTCCTTATTGTCATTGTCATTATTATTATTATTGTTATTATCATTTTTATGACATATATTATTATAGTAGTTGTTGTCTTTGGCATATTGCACTTTCATCCCCCTACCTACTAGTTGCTCGACGTATGTTTTTGTTGTATTTTTTTTTTTTTCTTGCGTCTTGAGCGGAGTACAACTTGCAGACGCCCAAGAACCGGCCGCGATGCCCTTCTGTGATTGGATAATGGATATGGAATGCGTAAATTGCTTCTTTGGTTTTATTAAGTTTGTTTGTTTTGATTTTTTGTTTAGATGTTCAGTGGCCTGCCCTTTTTCCCCGTTTAATGTTTAAGGAGTTTGGTAGTGTCTGTATCGTGTACGTGTTTTTTGTTTTTTTTTCTCTGTTTCTTTTTCTGTTGATTACTCTTTATTTCTCTTTCTCTTTATTTTTCTCTTTCTTAACTTCTCCCTTTTCCTACTCTCTCTTTCTCTCTCTCTCTCTCTCTCTCTCTCTCTCTCTCTCTCTCTCTCTCTCTCTCTCTCTCTCTCTCTCTCTCTCTCTCTCTTTCTCTTTCTCTCACTCTCCCTCTCTCTCTCTCTCCCTCTTTCCCTCCTCCTCCTCCTCCTCCTACCCCTCCCTCTCCCTCCTTCCTCCTCCTCCTCCTCCTCCTCCTCCTCCTCCTCCTACCCCTCCCTCTCCCTCCTTCCTCCTCCTCCTCCTCCTCCTCCTCCTCCTCCTCCTCCTCCTCCTCCTACCCCTCCCTCTCCCTCCTTCCTCCTCCTCCTCCTCCTCCTCCTCCTCCTCCTCCTACCCCTCCCTCTCCCTCCTTCCTCCTCCTCCTCCTCCTCCTCCTCCTCCTCCTCCTCCTCCTTTACATAATCGTCATGCGCGAGCCACAACATGCAGCGGCGCGTCGTGCTCTCCCCTCATGAGCGTCGATGTGTTCGCGGGCATGACGTGGTGTGTTTACATTGGGCATCAGCAGGGCAGGGAGACAGGAGGGCAGGGCAGGGCAGGGGAGGGCAGGGCAGGGGAGGGCAAGGAGAGGGAAGGCAGGGCAGGGGAGGGCCAGGAGGGCGAGGTGGGGGGGGGGGGATTATTAAGAGGGCGCTGTGAGCAGAGAGGCTGTCCTGTGACCTAGTTGGGGCTGCGAGAGTGGCGGGGTTGTGGGGTTGCTTTGCTGGGTAAGGAGGGTAAGGGAGGGTATGTACTTTTATGTTGGGAGGAGGGTAAGGGAGTAGGGTTTTTTGCGTTTTTTCTCACTGTCTGTGTTATATGTTTCTCTCTTTGTCTGTCTTGTCTGTTTCTCTCCCGTCTCGTCTCTTCTCGTTGTCTCGTTCCTCGTTTTATTCACACAGTTGTCCTCTCCATTGTCCTCACAGCATCGCCCTTCTTCCTTGTCAGTTCCCTTATCCGCCCCCCCCCCTCCTCCTTTTTCCTCTCCCCCTCCCCCTCCTCCTCCTCCTCGTTTACTTGTTCTTTCCTTCCAGCGTCGTTCTCCGCCCGCGCCTGTGCATGAGTCACTGGCCGTCAGCCGTGACGTAATCGCGCGAGCTTCCATGTCCTTGCCCGTGCCAGTGTCAGTCAGGCTCCGTTATGTGGGACTTTAATGGTGACTTTTAACAGCCCGGGTGCGAGGGGGAAGGAGGGGGGGCGGCGGAGGCAAGGGGAGGGGGAGGGGTCTTTTAACTCCGGGCACGTCCGTCCGTGGCAACAGTGCCAGTGATGGATGAGGACATGACAACACTCGCCGCGTTGATTATTCGTGGGGGACTTTTAACAGTTGCTTGTGTGCCTCGTGAAGGGGGTGGGGGGGTGGGGGGGATTAAAGGGTTCTCTTTTTGCAGTTAACTTGGGAGACGTTTGACATTATCACAGCCTGGTCCTTAACAAGTTGTGACACGGGGCGTCAGTGCGCCTGTCAGGAGGCCTGCTGGCGTAGGCGGAGGGCGGCGTGCGTCCTCCGCGGTAGGGCGTCTTCGCGTTCGAGCTGGCGACTCGCAAGTGACCTGGGCGGCGGCGGCGGAGGGCGGGTCAGCCTGGCGCAGCCGACGCGAGGCAGCACAGCCGTGACGGCGGCCGTACTCTGCAGTGAGCAGCGTGGAGCCCTCGTGACACTGAAGAATTAGTCAATTCTTGACTCTGGCGGCCACAGGGGCGCACTCCGCGTGGCGGCCGAGGCGGGAGAAGCGCCCTTAGTGCCTCCTGGCGCTGGGGCGACGCAGTCGGTGCGCGGGCGGCAGGGCGACCTCCATTAGCCCGCGTTGTCCTGCTGAGGTTTTACGTCTGCGGCTGCTGTGGTACTTACTCCCCCTGCCCTCCCCCTTGCCCTCCTTCGCCCCTCCCCCTCCCCCCTCCACCCTTGCCCCCCCCTCTTGTGCTTGCCTGCCTCGTGCCTCTGAGCTCGCCTTGACCGTGTCGGGAGCGCCGAGCTCGCAATCTGGGACATGCATTCGGATTCCCTCAAGCGTGCGTGCGGGCGCGGGCGGGCGGGCGGGAGACCTGGCTGCTCTTCGGTCAGCGAGGGCGACGGTGAGGACGTGGGCGTGAGGTTGCTCGGCCGCGACATCATGTGCCACTTCTAAAGCTTTGTTTTTTTAGCTGTTTTTTTTTTTTTTTTTTCCTTGTTCCTCTTGTATTTCATGGGATATAACTGTTGTCTATATGTTGCAAGTTGTTTGGTTTTGTTTATTCATTTTCCTCCCTGCTCCAACTTTAGGGTCGTATAAATAAATTCAACGGGGAGTCGGCCCCTGCCACGCGTTTCCCCTCCCTTCCCCTCCCCTTCCCTCCCTTCCCCTACCTTCCCCTACCTCCCTCCCATCTCCTGCCCCTCCCCTCTCCTCCCTCTTTCTCTCCTTATTCCCCTCGCCTCTCCCCTTCCTACCCCCCTCCCTCCCCTCCATATCTTCTCTCTTTCCCCTTCTTCCCTCCCTCCCTCCCCCCTTCCCTATCCTCCCTATCTTCCCTCCTTCCCTCCATTTCCCCCTCCCCTTCCTCCCCTCCATATCCTCACTGTTTCCCTCCATCTCCCCCTCTCCTTCCCCCTCTCTTTCTCCCTTGTCTATCTTTCCTTCCATCCTCCCTCCCCCTCTATCTCCCTCCCCCCCCCCCCTTTACGGCTGACAGCGGCTCTTATTTCTCTCTGTTGTTTCTTTTCATCATAGTTTTTGTTGGCTTTTTACAATTTGCCTTTTCCTTTATTGTTGTTTTTTTGTTTGTTTTTTGTAATTCTGGGATTGCGGCTGTTCTCATTTTGTGATGGTTTGTCACTGATTACTATTTTTTATGGAACTGTCATTGTTTTAGAATTATTATTATTTTTTTTTTTTTTCGTCGTCTGTCTCTTCTTGATCTGTGTGAAATGTTCAGGTTTATTCTATTGTCGTTTATTTATTTATAAGTATAAATTCTCCCTCTCTACCACATTTATCCCCTTTTATCCCTATTTGTCCTACTTATTCTCTCTCCATTATTCGTCTTTTCCCCTCTATCTCTGTGCTTCTTCCTTTCTCCCATTCCTCTCTCCCTGACCTTTACGCCTTTCCTATTTCCTTAATTTCCTCTCATCTCTCCTTCCCTCCCCCTCTTCAGTCCTCCTCCTTCTCCTCCTTCTCCTCCTTCTCCTCCTTCTCCTCCTTCTCCTCCTTCTCCTCCTTCTCCTCCTTCTCCTCCTTCTCCTCTTCAATTCTCCTCCTTCCCTATTCTCCCATGTCCGTCCGCATCTTTTTGTTTTATCTCGTTTGCCATATCTCATTAGCGCTCGGTCCTTTTCTGTGTTCCTGCATTTCACTCTCTCTTTCTCTCTCTCTTTCTCTCTCTCTTTCTTTCTCTCCTTCCCGCCTTCCCTCCCTCCCTTCCCCTCACTTTCTCTTTCTCTTTCTCTCTTTCTTTCTCTTCTTCCCTCCCTCCCTTCTCCTCACTTTAATTTTCTTATGTTCTCATTCATATTCCTTTTCTTAGAAAAAAAAAAAAAAACCCTTTCTTTCACCTCTCTCTCCTCTCCCTCCTCCTTTCCCCCTCCTTTCCCCCCTTTCCCTCTTCATCTCTCCCTCCTCTCCTCCTCTCCCTCCTCTCCTCCTCTCCCCATTTCCCTCTTCCTCTCTCCCCTCCTCTCCTCCTCTCCCTCTCCCTCCCGTCTGCCTTCGAGTTGCCATTAAGATAATTCCCGGCCTTTATTGTCTCCCCCCCCCCCCCCCACGCACATATTTTTTATTTGTTTAGCTCTGTCTGTCTCGCAATTCTTTAAGAATATTTTGTTTTCTTGTTTTCTACCTTTCTAATTCTTGCGATTTTCCCTTTTTCTTTTCCGCCTCTCTAATTCTGACCATCTCTTTTTTTTTTCTTGTCTTTTTCGCTAATTCTTGTCCTTTCTTCTTTTCATCCTCGCTATCTCTTCTG
>NC_061857.1:23053920-23063920 GCF_019202785.1 Penaeus chinensis
CATCTATCTCTATCCTTATCGCCGTCCCCCTTCTCCCCTTACGAGACTTCGGGCATAAAAACCGGACAGATTTATGACGGGCTTAACAAGGTACGAGGGCGACAGGTGGAACGCTACCCCACCCTTCTCTTCCCTTCTACTCACCCTTGTCCTCGCCTGTCTGCCTCTCCTCTCTTATTTGTCCTGCCGCCTCCTCCTCCTCCTCCTCCTCCTCCTCCTCCTCCTCCTCCTCCTCCTCCTCCTCCTACCCGTCCTTCTATTCCTCCGACACCTCCTCCTCCATTTCTTCCTCTTCCTTCGCCGCCTCTGCCTCCTCCTCTGCTTCCTCCTAGTCCTCCTAGTCCTGTTCCATCTGTTCCTCCTCCTCCTATTCCTCTTCCTCTTCCTCCTCCAGTTCCTCCGCCGCCTCTGCCTCCTCCTCCGGCTCATTCTCCTCCTCATGACTGTCCTTCTTAATCCTGGTACCAATCCTTGGCTTCTCCTTCTACACGTACTCTGCAACCTCCTCCTCCTCCTCCTCCTACCACCGCTTCCTACACCCTACCTCATCCTCATCCTCTAGGAATGAGAGATAGAAGAAGAGAAAAATAAGGAGTTGGAAGAAGAGGAATATAATGAGGGAAAGAAGAAGAGTAAAAGGAGGAGGGATGAGGAGGAGGAGGGGGGACGACGAGGGGGGACGACGAGGGGAGGAGGAGGAGGAGGAGGAGGAGGAGGAGGAGGAGGAGGAGGAGGAGGAGGAGGAGGAGGAGGAGGAGGAGGAGGAGGAGGAGGAGGAGGAGGAGAGTGAGAGGAGAGTGAGAGGAGAGAAGAGAGAAGCGACGAGAGTGGAAATAATTGGAGAGGAACGAGGAACGAGGGGATGGCCAAGCTCGGGTAATGATGCAGAAGAATTATCACCGAAAAATACACGCGGTTGCAATGGGGTTGAGGGGGGAGGGGGTGGAGGGAA
Organism: Penaeus chinensis; assembly: GCF_019202785.1. Taxonomy (NCBI): domain Eukaryota; kingdom Metazoa; phylum Arthropoda; class Malacostraca; order Decapoda; family Penaeidae; genus Penaeus; species Penaeus chinensis. Next base: position 23,054,873 of record NC_061857.1, read on the forward strand.
TAAGGAGGGATTGGGAGAGGGATGGAGGGTAGCGGGAATGGGGGGGAGGGATGGAGGGAACAGGGGTGGGGAGGAGGGAATAGGGAAAGAGAGTGGGAGGGAAGGAGGAGGAATAGAAGGAAGAAGAAAAGTTACTGGAAGAGGGGAAGAGGAAAGGAGAGAAAGGAAGAAGAAAAGTTACTGGAAGAGGGGAAGAGGAAAGGACAGATTGGAAGAGGGAACAAGGGAGTGAGGGGGATAGAGGTGCGTAGAAGGGGGAAGAGAATGAAAAGGAAGGAGAGAACGAGAAAGAGAAGGCGAAAAGAGTAGGGGGTTAAAGAGAAATAAAGAAGGGGGTGGAGTGGCGAACAGAAAACAGAAATACAGAAATGGAGGAAAAGCAAACGAGTGAGTGAAGTATGCAAGGAGAAGCGAAGGGGAATGGAATAAAAAAGGGGAGTGGAAGAGGGGAAGAGAAGAATTAAAGAGAGAGGGCTAAGGACGCTCAGTGGTGTGAGGGAGAGAATATTGCCAGATATGGAAGAAAGGAGATGGAATAGAGAGCGATAATGCGGGTGTGGCAACGGTGGCGGTTGGGTTGGTTCTTCCTTGGCGTTTAGTTGTTTGTTTTTGTTGTTGTTTTTTGTTTTTGTTTTCGCCTATAGTTCCCGTTTTTCTGATTTTTTTATGGTTTTCTTTTTTTTTTTGTTCTTCCTTGGCGATTTTTGTTTGTTTGTTTGTTTGTTCTTCCTCACATTTAGCCTTCAAATTTTGCATTATAATGTATGCACCCTTTATTAGATCTTACCCTTTCCCCTCTTTAGTTTGTTGTTTTTTTCTACTTCTTATTTACCCTTCCCTGTTCACCCTTCCCCTTCCACCCTCTCCCCTTTCTTTTCTTTCGTCTCTCTCTCTCTCTCTCTCTCTCTCTCTCTCTCTCTCTCTCTCTCTCTCTCTCTCTCTCTCTCCTCTCTCTCTCTCTCTCTCTCTCTCTCTCTCTCTCTCTCCCTCTCCCTCTCCCTCTCCCTCTCCCTCTCTCTATCTATCTATCCATCTATCTCTATCTCTATCTCTCTCTCTCTGCTTGTGACATCCTCTCTTTTTTCTTTCTTCCACTGCCCTTCTTCCAATCTGTGTGTGACTGTTAGGACAAGGACATTCAGAAGGGTTAAGGTGGGATGGATGGGGGGGGGGGGCATTGGGGTATGGGGGGTTAGGGGGTTTTGGATAGGGGGGATAGGGGGTTGGAAATTTGGTGGGTTTTAGGGTGGGTATGGGTGGCGGCTAAGAGGTTTAGGGGGGAGTTGCGGGGGGCTGGGGGAAAGGGTGGGCGGGATAATGGCCGATGATCTAACGGCGGTTTTTAGAGCAAGTGGCGCGCGTGTGAAATCTTGGGGGAGGGGGGAGAGGGGAAAAGAAGAGAGAGAGAGGAAAAAAGAAAAAGAGAGAGAGAGAGAAAAGAAAGAGAAAGAGAGAAAGAGAGAAAAAAGGGGGGAAAGGGGGGGGGAGGGGGAACAGACGGGCGGATAGACAGACGGGAAAACGCAAAAACGCACGCCCAAAAACGCAACACTCATTCGCTTATATTTTGTTTCCCCAAAAATGGGGGGGGGGGAAAAAGGGGAGGGAAAAAGAGGAAAAAGGGAGAGAGCGAGAGGGGAGAAGGGGAAATACCTGGGGGGAGAACTTTAAAACCCTCCGGACCCCGGGGTGGGCGTAATGAGTCCAAGTCCCCTTTTTTTCCTCCCCCCTCCCCTCTCCCCATGACATCCTCCCTCTCTTCCCTTCCCCCCTCCCCCACCCCCCCGCCCCTTCTTCCCCCCTCCTCCTCCCCCCTCCCCCTTCTCTTCTTCTTCTTGTTCTTCTTTTTTTTTTCTCCCCCATTCCCCAAACTCCTTTTTTTTTCCTTTTTTTCCCTTCCTCCCCCTTTTTTCCTACCCCCAACCCCCCTTTTCTCTCCCCCCTCCCACCTTTTCCTTCTACTTCTTCTCCCTCCGTTTCGTCCTTTCCCCCCCCCCCTATCCCTTTCCCCTTTTCCTTCTTGTCGCCCCTTAAAACCTCTCCTCCCCCTCTTTCCCCTTCCCTCACACCTTCCCTTCCCCCTCCTTCCCTCTCATCTTCCCCCCCCTCGCTCCCTTCCCCCTCTTCCCTTTCCCCTTCCCCCCCGCTCTCCTCCCCCTCCTTCCCCCCTCCCTCTCTTCCTAACCCCTCCTTCCCCCTTCCCCCCCCCTTCCCCTCCTTCCCCCCCTTGGCGCTTCCCTCCTCCCTCCTTCCCCTCGCTTCCCCAACCCCCCCCTCCCCCTTTCCTCCCATCCCTCTCTCCCCTACCTCCCCCTCCCCCACCCCCTTCCCCCCCCTCCCCCCCCTTTCCCCCCCCCTCCCCTGGGCGGGCCCCCCCCCCGTGCCTCTTTTTGGGGGTGGGGGGGCCTCCCTCGGGCCCGGCTACCAACTCGTGAGATGATGATGTTCTTACCGGGTGTTAACGCCGTGGTGGCCGCGACGATGGGGGTGGTCGTGGCTGTGGTGGATCGTGGTGGAGGGGGAGGAGTGGTGGAGGAGAGGGGGAGGTGTGGTGGAGGAGAGGGGAAGGATGTGGGGAAGGGAGGGGGGGGGAGGGGTTGGGGGGGAAGGGGGGGGGGGAGGGGAGAGGGGGGAGGGGAGTGGTAGGGGGGGAAAAGGGGGAGAGGGGTGGTGAAGGGGGAAGGGAGGGGAAAAGGGGAAAGTAGAAGGAAGGGGGGAGGGGATATGGGAGGTGGGGCGGGGGCAGGGTTACGGTGAGGGGGGGGCGGGGCCGGCGGGCATGTTGGAGAAGACTTTGTTTTGTGGGGTTTCGGTGGTTGGGCGGGTTTGAATTGGCATTGGCGGGAAACGTAAGGAGAGAGAAAATTTGAAAATAATTTCGGTTGGCCCCCCCCACTCACCCTCGTTTGCTCTCAGCCTCCTCCTCTCTCACCGCCCCCCTCCTCTCCCCCCTCTCTCTCTCTTCTCTCCTCCACTCCCTTTAACTCTCCCTCTTCCGTCCTTCACTCCTCTCCCTCCGCTCCTCCACCCCCCTCCCTCTCCCCCACCTCTCTCCCCCTCCCCCCCCCAATCACCCCCCTCCCGTCACCTCCCCCCTCCCCCCCATCCCTCTCCCCCCCTCCTCCCTCACCTCCTTCTCCCCCTTTCCCCTCTTCCTCCCCCCCTCCTCCCCCACCCCCCCCACCATTCCCCCCCCCCACCCCCCCAAAACCCCCCCCACAACCCCCCCCCCCCACACCCCCCCCCCCCCCCACCCCCCCCCCCCCCCCCACCCCCCCAACACCCCACACACAAACAACACCCCCAACACCACCCCAAAAAACTGGAAACAACAGTACATACAAATACATTCTGTACTTTTTTTCTCCTGAAGATTTCGCGTGAGAGCTTTGCATCGCGAAAAGAAAACGGGTAAACACGAAAACAAACAGCTGATGCGTGTATGTATATAATATTTGTGTTTGCGCGTCGGGGACCTTGTTATATTTAACGCGATCGTGTGGTTATGGCACCCGGGTAAATAGCCGGTTGGGAGGCCCTGTCGGCGGCGCTTTACCGGCCTGGGTACGTATGCCGAGGGGGGGGGGGGGGGAATGAGGGGAGTGAGTGAAAAAGAGGGAAGGAAGAGGGAGGGGTGGTGGGTGGAAGGGGAGGGAGGGAGGAGGGAAGATGGAACGTGGAAAAAGAGAGAGAGAGGGGGGAATGGGGAATGGGGGGAGGGAGAAGGGAAGGGGAATGGTGGGAGTGAGGGAAAGAAGGGGAAAAAGGTTTTTTTAAGGGTAGGTGGAGGAAGTGAGGGAAGAGGAAAGGAAAGACTGAGGCGGATGGGTAAGAGTACGGAGATGAGATGAGAGGAAGAGGAGAGGAGGGGAAGAGAGAAAAAGAAAGGGGAGAGCGAGGAGGAGAGATCAAGCTTTTATGGGCGTCGTGCAGGGAGAGGGGCCAGTTGTAAGTGTAATAAGCGAGGAGTTTGTTTGTTCAGTGAGAGTAGCGGAGTAGCCGAGAGAGCCTCCTGACTAGTGGGGAGGGGGAGGGGGGGGGGGGGGAGTGGGAGTGGTAACAGTGGTGCCGTGTTGCTTTGGCACTGGCACTTGGGGGGGTAAGGGAAGTGGCAGTGAAGTGGTAGTTGTGGTGTTGTGGAAGTAGGGGCCCCTTTGGGTTGTTAGTAAAGTTAGGATAGTAAGATTTTGGGTTTTGTGTGAGGGAAAAGTTGAAAAAAAGGGACCCAAGGGGGTGGTGGTGAACCCTGCGGCGGGGTTTTTGGGGTTTGGAGGTAAAAAAAAACTAACAGTAAGGTGTTTGGGGCCGCAACGAATTACAGCATTTGGTAAAAAGGCTGGGAGTTATTTAAGGCAGTAGTAACGGCAGTGGCGTGTAGTAGCATAAGTAGTCGTGATGAGCGTCGCGGCGGGCGTGCAGGTGTCCGGGAGGCGCGTCAGGCAGGTGACGGGAGCGACAAAGCCTCAGTCCGCCCACGCGCGTCGGACGAGAGGGCGCGCGGGCGGTGGAACTCTAGCAAGGTGGGCTCCGCGCGCCTGGAATAAACCCTGTGTGTGTGTGTGTGGAGTCTGTGACTGTCTGTCCCCTCTCTTCTCTCCTCTCTCTCTCTCTCATCTCTCTCTCTCTCTCTCCCTCTCGTCCCTCTCTCTCTCTCTCTCGTCTCTCTCTCTCTCTCACTTATTTTGTCGCGTCTGCCAGTCCCGTGTGTCTGTCTTTTTTCATCATCAGTCAGAGAGAGAGAGAGAGAGAGAGAAGAGGAAGAGAGAAGAGAGAAGAGAGAGAGAGAAGAGAGAGAGAGGAGAGAGAGGTCCATGCGTCCCTTTACAGCCTCAGTTAATAGCATAATGACCAAACAGAATGTTAACAAGTTCTTCGCATGCGAGGTGGGTTGGGTGACATCAACATAGCAGGAGAGAGAGAGAGAGAGAGAGAGAGAGAGAGAGAGAGAGAGAGAGAGAGAGAGAGAGAGAGAGGGTGAGAAAAGAGAGAGAGAGAGGAGAGAGGGGTGAAGGGCATGACTAGGTAACCAGCCTGAACGGAAATACGGGGCATAGTTGAAATTTCTTTTATATAATTGAGCACGAACATACCTCTCCCACATTTCTTATCCTTTCCCCCCTTTCCCCCTTTAAAAATTCCAAACCCCCCCACCCCCCCACCCCCCCCCCCCCCCCCCCTAAAACCCCGGTCTTCCCCCCCTTTCCCGCCTACCCCCCCCCCCCCCTCCCCCCCACACACGCGTGATTTCCCCCCCCTTCCGCCTTTAAAACCCAAAAGAAAAACCCCCCCCCCCTCCCCTCCCCCACAAAAAAAACACCCCCAAGAGAAAAAGGGCGCACCACCCCGGGGGCCCCCCCAACCCCAACCCCGTATCAGGGAAAGTATAACCCAGCCACAAAACACCCCAAACGAGCGCCACAGCCCACAACGCCAGTCCATAACGACGGCCGCGTCCACCGAGTGGGGGGGGGGGGGGGGGGGGGGGGGGGAGTTCGTTCATTTTGTTTTCGCTCTTTTTTTCTTTAGCCATCTTTTTATTTTATTTCTTCATTTCTTTTTCTTTTCTTTTTTTTTTTTTTTTTCTTTTTTCTTTTTTTCCCTTTCTGCCTCTCTGTCCTGACGTGTTTGTATATCATCGAGAAAATGTTTTGGCATCTCGGAGCATCTACCAGAGCCGTGTCTACTGCAGCATCTACCAAAGGAGCCTCTGTCATGGTATCTGCAGTACCAGAGCAATTTGTACCATGGCAAATACCGGAGCAACGTCTACCACAGCATCTACCTCAGCGTCTGTCATGGCAACTATCAGAGTAGTTTATACCATGGCATCTACCACAGTAATGTCTACCACGCCATTTGCCGAAGCAGGGGCTACCACAGCATCTGTTAGTACCATACCATAAACTAAAGCAGTATCTGTCATACCATCTACCAGGGCGATTTGTACCACAGCTTCTACCAGAGCAATGAAGACTACTGGTAGCAACAGTTTGATCGGATGAACCCACAATCCCCGTGTGCGCTGTGTGGATGTGAAGTATTGACTTGCAGCGGCAAGTGTAGACGATGCAGGCAAAAAGAAATCCTCTCTCACACCCTCCATCTCTCTCTCTCTTACCATCTTTCTCTCTTTCTCTTTTTCTCTGTACATCTCTCTCTCTCTTTCTCTTTTTCTCTGCACATCTCTCTTTCTCTTTCTCTTTTCATCTTTTTTTCTCCTTTCACTCATCTCTCTCTTTCTCTTTTTTTTTATTTTTTCTCTGTACATCTCTCTCTCTTTCTCTTTTTCTCTTCAATCTCTCTCTCTTTCTCTTTTTCTCTGTACATCTCTCTCTCTCTTTCTCTTTTTCTCTGTACATCTCTCTCTCTCTTTCTCTTTTTCACTTTCATCTCCTCTCTCTCTTTTCACTTTCAATCTTCTCTCTCTCTCTCTCTCTCTCTTCATCTCATTCCCTCTCTCTCCTCTCTCACTCTCTCTCTTCTCTCTCTTCTCTCTCTCTCTCTCATTCTCTCTCATTCTCTCTCTCTCTCTCTCTCTAATTCCATCTCTCTCTCATTCTTAGTCCACCCCTCTGACTTCTTCCCCTCTCTCCATTTTTTTCTTCTCCTTTTTTCCTCTCCTTCCTCCTCTCCTTCCTCTCCTCATTTCTCCTAACCCCTCCTTTCGCCTCTTCCTCTCCCTCCCCCTCCCTCCTCCTCCTTCTCCCCCTCCCCCCCCTCCTCCTCCTCCTCCTCCTCTCTCCTCCTCCTCCTCCTCCTCCTCTTTCTCCACCTCCTCCTCCTCCTCCTCCTCTTTCTCCTCCTCCCCTCTTTCTCCTCCTCCTCCTCTTTCTCCTCCTCCTCCTCTTTCTCCTCCTCCTCCTCCTTTCTCCTCCTCCTCCTCTTTCGCCTCCTCCTCCTCCTCCTCCTTCTCCTCCTCCTCCTCTTCCCCCTTTCTTCTCCTCCTCTTCTCTCCTTTCTCCTCCCCCTCCTCCTCCTCCTCCTTCCTCTTTCTCCTCCTCCTCCTCTTCCTCTTTCTCCTCCTCCTCCTCCTCCTCTTCCTCTTTCTCCTCCTCTTCCTACTCTTCCTCTTTCTCCCCCTCCTCCTCCTCTCCCTCCCCCTCCCCCTCTCCTCCCCCTCCCCCCTCCCCCTCCCCTTTCTCCTCCTCCTCGTCCTCCTCTTTCTCCTTCTTGCCTTGGTGTGACGCGGTTCATTGTGATAAATTGCCGGCATCATGTTACTCCAGCGCGACGCTTCTCCACCGCGAGATTCACCACAGCCAAAACGGATTACAGCGCCCCAACGCAGCCTACTACAGCGCTCGGGGGGGAGGGGGGAGGTGTGAGGGGTGGTAGGGGGGGTTGAGGGGATGGTAGGTGGGGGCGTAGGGTAGGAGAGGGAGGGTGTGAGGGGGCTATGAGGGATGGAGGGGGAGGAATGGAAGACAATTAAGTGATGTCTAGTCTAAAGGTGTTGGCTTGCTTCTCGCGTGTATTTTTTCCTCTTTCTTTCTTTCTTCGTTTTCTTCCTTCTGATCGTCCATCTCCTCCTCTTTCACATCCTCGTTTTATCCCATCTCTCCTTATCCATAACCCCAATTCTTCCTCCTCCCTCTTTCCCCATAGTTCGCCTCCCATCCCCTCTTGCCCCCCCACCCCTTCCTCTTTCCCTTGCCATCCCCCCCATCCGCCCTCTCCTTGCCCCCCCCGCCTTATCACCCCCTAACTTCCCCCTCCCCTTGTCTCCCCCTCTCCCTCCCCCTCCTTTTCCCCCTCCTCTTCCCCCACCCCCTCTCTCCCCCCCTCCTCTTCCCCCTCTCCCTCTGTCCCTCTTCCCCCTCTCCCTCTGTCCCTCTTCCCCCTCTCCCTCTCCCTCTGTCCCTCTTCCCCCTCTCCCTCTGTCCCTCTTCCCCCTCTCCCTCTGTCCCTCTTCCCCCTCTCCCTCTGTCCCTCTCCCCCCTCTCCCTCTGTCCCTCTCCCCCCTCTCCCTCTGTCCCTCGTCCCCCTCTCCCTCTGTCCCTCTTCCCCCTCTCCCTCTGTCCCTCTTCCCCCTCCCCCGCCCTTTCCTACACCTCAAGCTCGACGTCGGCAACAAGCTCAACGAGATGCCGGACAAGCACTAACAGTTCCCCGGGCGCAGAGTGTGTATACAAGGCAGGCAAGCAGGCAGGCAACGCTCGCCCGGCCGCCCTTCTTCTTCTTTTTCTTTTTCTTCTCTTCTTCCTCTTCTTCCTTCTGGCCCCCTTCCCAATCCTCCTCTGCCTCCACTCTTCTCCTTCACCACTACCTCTTTTCTTCTCCTGCTCCTCCTCCTCTTCTTCTTCCCTTTCCTCCTCCTTCTCCTCCTTTTCCTCCTCCTCCATCTCCTCCTCCCTTTCCTCCTCCACCATCTCCTCCTCCCTTTCCTCCTCCTCCTCCTCCTCCCTTTCCTCCTCCTCCTCCTCCTCCCCCTCCCTTTCCTCCTCCTCCTCCTGCTCCTCCTCCCCTTCCCCCTCCTCCTCCTCCTCCTCCTCCTCCTCCTCCTCCTCCTCCTTCTTCTTCTTCTCCTCCTCCTCTTCCTCCTCTTCCCTCCCCCCCCCCCCCCCGTCCGTCCGCCACAGAGCGGCCAACAAGCAAAGAGGAGGTCGTCCTCGCCTACTTGATTTACCACACTAAGATTGACGCTAACTGGCCCAGACCTCAAGCACGAGGGGCTGGGTGGGGGGAGGGAGGGGAATGGGAAAGGAGAGGAGAAGAGGGGGAGGGGGAGGGGAGATTGGAGGAAGGGAGAAAGGAGGGGGAAGGGTGGATGGGAGGGGAAGGGAGAGAGGAGGAGAGGGGGGAGAGACGGAGGGGGAAGGGAGGGAGGGGGAGAGGGGGCGGGATTGATGGGGGCTGGGGAGGGCAAGGGCTTGTGCTTGTGTGACCTGTCAGCTCGGGCACGTGGTGTTGTTACTGCTGGTGCTTGGAGCTTGCTTGGGGTGTTCGTTTTAATGGTGGCGCCTTTTTTTCCCTTTGACTGCCTCCTGTTTTTTTTTTTTTTTTTTTGCTTTTTGCTTTCTTTCGCTTTTGCCTCTTTTTTTGTGGAGA
>NC_061857.1:23071420-23086420 GCF_019202785.1 Penaeus chinensis
TGAGGGACGGGGGGGGGGGGGGGATGGGTGTGGTGGTGGATTGTAACTAAATCTGCAACTTGCTTTTTGTTCGCAAATTAACTTCTCCGTTTGTTTCTTCATTTATTTTCGTGTTCCTTCTCTCGTTAGCGTTATCTTCCCTCTTCGTCTTCCTCATTTTGTTAATTTCTTGAATTAGATTGCCTTTTCCTTCTTTTCTTTTTCTTTGTATTAGTTTTCATCTTCCTTCCTTTCTTGTCTTCTTTTGTCTCTTCTTCGTTTAATTTTTCTTTCTCTCACCTTCCTCATTCCTTTTTACGTATGCCCTTTTCTCCTTCTTATCACTTTCCTTCCTCCCTTTCTCTCACATCCTTATCGTCTCTCTCTCCTCACATCCTTATCCTCTCTCTCTCTCTCTCTCTTTCTCTCCCTCCCTCCCCTCCCTCCCTCCCCTCCCTCCCTCCCTCCTTCCCTCCCTCCCTCCCTCCCTCCCCTCCCTCCCTCCCTCCCTCCCTCCCTCCCTCCCGCCAAGAGAGGCAGAGACGAGAGACGAAGAGAGCGCGTATAAGAAAATAATTATGATAATAAAAAATGTGATTGCGATAATTAATAATTGATAGATTGAAGCCGCGCCGGATTTTGAAGTCGCGTTGAATAATTGATACGGAGCTGCGGCATTAATGATCAATTATGGCCTAATGCCCGGCGCGTGTTTGGCTTTTGTGTGCGTGTCGGGGAAGAAAGTGTGGCGGAAGGAAGGAAGGAGGGGGAAATGGGGGGCGGGGGAGAAAAGAAGTTGGAGGAGGAGGAGGAGGAGGAGGAGGAGGAGGAGGAGGAGGAGGAGGAGGAGGAGGAGGAGGAGGAGGAGGAGGAGGAGGAGGAGGAGGAGAAAAGTTTGGTTGTGAGATAGAAAAGAAAGAAGAGGAAGAGAAAGTTTTGTTGTGAGAGAGAAAAGGTGTGGGTAGAGGAGGAGAGAAAAGTTTGGTTGTGAGAGACAAAAGAAGTCGGAGGAGGACGAGGAGGAGGAGGCGAAGAGCATTTTTTGGTCAGAGAAAAGGAGGAGGAGGGGGAGAAGAGAAAAGTTTAGTTATCTTGTTAGCGCCTGCGATGGCGGTGGGTTATTTTGGTGTAGGCCTATTCGGGCTGATTGATGGACTGTGCAGTTTACAAGACGACGGGTAAAGAGAGGGAGAGATGTTGAAAGAATATGAGAGGGAGGGAGGGAGGGAGGGAGGGAGTGAGGGAGAGAGAGGGAGGGAATGAGGGAGAGGAAAGAGATAAATAAGTAGATACATAGATTAGGGGAGGCAGAAAAGAAGCGAAACCAAGATTTCAATGCAGACATGAGCCCCACCCTCGCTCTTACCACACACACAATAAAAATAATAATAAAATACAACAAAGAACAGATTATAATAACCTCCCCCCCAAAAAAAAAAAAAAAAAAAAAAATAACAATAAAGTAAAAAAGAAAAATAACCCTTCCCAAAAGAATCACCAGCATCCGGATCAAGAGATTTTGAGCCGAGATAAAAAGGGGAAGTGTTTAAACCGACGTAACACGATAAGGGAGCCGAGACGCCCTCGCTGTCTGCCCGCTTCTCCTCGAGACGAATGGCGGGGGAGATGCGAGCTCGCTCTCTCTCTCTCTCTCTCTCTCTCTCTCTCTCTCTCTCTCTCTCTCTCTCTCTCTCTCTCTCTGTGTGTGTGTGTGTGTGTGTGTGTGTGTGTGTGTGTGTGTGTGTGTGTGTGTGTGTGTGTGTGTGTGTGTGTGTGTGTGTGTGTGTGTGTGTGTGTAAGTGATTGATCTGATCGTGGGGTTTGTCTTGTTTTTAGTGTTGTTATTATTTTATTATTATCATTATTGTTCGTTGTTAACATTATCATTACTGGTGTTTTTGTTAGTAGTAGTAGTAGTATTAGATTAATAGTGATTATTATTGTTATTATTATTATCGTTATTATTATTATTACTATTGTTATTGTTATTAATGTCGTCATTGTGTTGTTAACGTCTATTGTTATGATTATTGTTGTCGCTATTATTATTATCAATAATGTTTTCATAATTATTAATCGGTTGTTGATTTTTTGGTTGTCAATCAAATTCTTATTTGTTCAATGTTAATCGCCCACATTTTGTTCTCTCTTTTATTGATCAATGGGATGCTATATACCTTTTTATGTTCAACATTAACGTACCGATATTTTTTTGTTTCTTTTTTGCTGATGAAAAGGGAATGGGTGGGAGGTGGGAAACGAATAGGGAGGTAGGGAGGGAGGAGGAAAGAGGAGGAGATAGAATAGGGAGGAGGAGGAGAAGGAGGAGGAGGAGGAGAAGGAGGAGAAGGAGGAGAAGGAGGAGAAGGAGGAGAAGGAGGAGAAGGAGGAGGAGGAGGAGAAGGAGGAGGAGGAGGAGGAGGAGGAGGAGGAGGAGGAGGAGGAGGAGGAGGAGGAGGAGGAGGAGGAGGAGGAGGAGGAGGAGGAGGAGGAGGAGGAGGAGGAGGAGGAGGAGGAGGAGGAGGAGGAGGAGGAGGAGGAGGAGGAGGAGGAGGAGGAGGAGGAGGAGGAGGAGAAGGAGAAGGAGAAGGAGAAGGAGAAGGAGAAGGAGAAGGAGAAGGAGAAGGAGATAGAATAGGGAGGGAGGGTGGATGTAGAGAGAGAGAGGGGTGGGGGAGGAAGAGATAGAGAGGGGGCGGGAGGGAGGGAGAGGGAGGCAGGGGATCGGTTGAAGATGATGGCACTAGAATGAAATTGCTTTGACGTCGAGGAAAAGGAGACGAAGATGTCCGAGATGGATTGGCATCGGGCGTCGATTGGTGTTCAATATAACCAGGAGATTTGTTTAAGGGGGTATGGGGGGAGGGGGGGGAATGCGAGGGGTGGGATGTGGTGGTGATGGGTAGGGCGCGTAGCCTTTGCGAGGGAGGAAAGACGTAGGGTGAAAGTTTTTTTTTTTTTTCTTTACTTTCTTCTTTTTCTGTCTTCCCCCTTTTCTTCCTCCTTTTCTTCCTCCTTTTCTTCCTCCTTTTCTTCCTCCTTTTATTCGACGACTTCTTCGACTTGCTCCTCTTCTTCTTCGACTTGTTTTCCAATTTTTTCTTTCATGAAACAGCTGATCCATCTCCACAGCCTCCGTCGCTTTGCTCCTCTCCCTTTGTCCCTGCTTTCTTTACATTTACCTTTCCACATTTCTTCTCTTGAAAACTTTTCCCCCTTCCCCCCTTCCTCTCCTCTCTCTCCTTTCTCTCCTTTCCTTGACGCTCTTCCGCTCTCTCCTTCCCTCTCTTCCTCCCTTCCTATCACCCATCCTTCTCTCTTTCTCTCCCTCCCTCCCTTCCTCCCTGCCTCCCTGCCTCCCTCCCTCTCCCACTCCCTCCCTCTCCCACTCCCTCCCTCTCCCACTCCCTCCCTCCCTCCCTCCCTCCCTCTTTCCTTCTCTCCCTCACTCCCTCCCACCTTATCCCTCACACCTTCCCTCTCTCTCCCTCACCCACTCTTCTCTCACTCCCCCCTCACCCACTCTTCTCCTCTCCCCCACTCCCTCCCTCCCTCCCTCCCTCCCTCCCTCCCTCCCTCCCTCCCTCCCTCCCTCCCTCCCTCCCTCCCTCCCTCTCTCCCTCCCTCTCAATTCTCTCCACTCGTATTATGTGAATTCGAGAAGTGTTATTACATGATGCGTGAGCCGTCAGCTGATTCGTGACGTCACGGCCGCCGCTCGCTCGCAACAGCTCCTTCACGTGTCCGACTGATGCGGATTTCCGGTGCTCTGGGGCTTGTGCGAAGGAGCTCGTTCTCAGGCATTATTTTTTCTGCTTTTTATCATCATTTCCTTTTCCTCTTTCTCTCTCTCTCTCTCTTTCATTCTCTCTCCTTCTCACTTTCATTCTCCCTCTTTCTCTGTTTGTTGTTTTGATATTTGTGTTTTCGTTGTCAGGTGTCATTTCTCCTTTGTTTGTTATTGTTTATTGTTTCGTTTTCCCTTTATCTATTTTACGATGCGAAGAATTATTTATTGTCTTATTATTATTATTATTATTATTATTATTATTATTAAGAGTTTTTTTTTTTTCTTCAGCTGTATCATATTTTCTCTTCTCTTCCCCTCCCCATCACCTCCTCCTCCCTCCCTCCTTCCCTCTTCCTATCTCCTCCCTCCTTCCCTCCTATCTCCTCCCTCCTCCTCCCTCCTCCTCCCTCCTCCTCCCTCCTCCTCCCTCCTCCTCCCTCCTCCCTCCCTCCTCCCTCCCTCCTCCCTCCTCCTCCCTCCTCCCTCATCCTCGGACGCAAACTCCGTATTCTTCAAGCTTATTCATTTGTTTATCATTATTTTTTTCTCAAGCTAAGTGCTGCTGTCACGGAGTTTTTTTAATTTTCTCGGGAAGAAGAACAGAATGGCGTTGACCAGACAAGAAGTTCGTCCCATGCTTGATGAATGATTGTTGCTCGCCTCCTGATGCCGGGATTAGATTTCGTATTTGCGCGCGCTTTTTGAGAGGCTGTGGATGTAGTCCGAGCGTGCGATCGGCGTCCGAGCGTGTGATCGTCTGCGCGTATGGGTAATTTTTTTTTTTGTAAGGGAATGGATGTTTACGTTTATATTGCACTGTGTACTTGTATGTGTGCGGGTGTGGGGTTTGGAGTGGGGTGGGTTTGTCTCTTTGATTTTGTAAGTATTTTTACAAATGTAGTTCTAAGTTTTTTGTTTTTTTTTAAGTATTTTTGAAAAGGGTGTGGAGGTTGTCATTATTTTTTTTTATTGTGGTATGTTTGTGTCTCTACTTTTGAAAGTACTTTAAGAATATATTTTTAAGACGTATTTTTTCTAGAACGAATTTTATTTTTGAAAGGGTTTATAGGTTGCCCTTTATTTTTATTCTCAAAAAAATGCCGGTTCTAATTTCTAATTTCCTTCGTTTCCTCCTCAGGTGAGTGCGAGCCTTGGGTGCGTGCGGCTGGCGGGCGGCGGTGGCGTGCGTGGCGGCGGGTGAGTGAGCGAGAGGGCATCGGGCATTGTGCGGGGGTTATGCAGGGAAAATATGCCGACAGCAAAGCGCCGCTCGGGAAAATAAAACTCCAAATTATGCGGGGAAGAGAGAGAGAGAGAGAGAGAGAGAGAGGAAAAAATGGCGCCACGTCCAGCCCTTGTTCCAGCGCTGCACATTTAGATGAGAGGAGGAAGGACCCGGCTTTAAAGCAGATGGCAGAGGCGGACATGCAGGCATTAGGATTTACACACACACGCACACACACACACACACACACACACACACACACACACACACACACACACACACACACACACACACACACACACACACACACACACACACACACACACGCGCACACGCACACGCACACGCACTCACACATGCACAGACACGCACACACGCAAGCACACACGCAAGCACACACACACGCACGCATATACACTCTCACTCCCATGTGCTTCAAAACCTGAGCACATAAAAAAAAAAAAAAATGAAAGTATAAGATGTACACTCCCAGCGCAAATACTATTTCCCCGCACAATTAGTCTTGTCATTTTCGGGGAAAAAGTAGATCGTAGCAGTCCACAGAGTTGGAGTAGCAGTGGTCGTTGCAGCAGAAGTGGGGACGGGAGAAGAATAGGGGGGAGGAGGAGGAGGAGGAGGAGGAACAGGGACAAAATGGGAGAGCAGGAAGGAGGGGGATGGGAGAAGGAAGGAAGGAAGAGGAGGAGTTGATGTGGAAGTTGGTGTGGAAGAAGAAGACGAAGGAGGAGGAGGGATAGACGTAGCAAAAAAACAGAATCCAGAAACGGGCAGTAGAAATAAAAGAAAGAACGAGTGGAATAGGAAGATTAACAGAAGCAGGAACGGGGGCAATAGGAAGGGCAGCAGCAGACGCAGACGCAGCAGGAGCAGAGGCAGCAGGAGCAGAACAGGAATACGGGCATAACAGAAGCAGGAACTGGAGCATCAACAAAGAAAGCTCCGGGGGCCGAGGCGGCGGCGGCGGCGGCGGCTGGAGGAGGGCGGTTGCATGTGCAGGGACAATGCATAATGCAGAGTGTCCCACTTGTCCACGCGCGGCCCAGAATAATGTTAATGACACACCACAGCTGATGTGCTTATTACATAAACTTGCTTGCTCTCTCTGCTACCTCTGTCGCCTCTGCTTCTTGCCCCTGCTTCTTGCCCCTGTTTCTTGCCCCCTGCCTTGCCTCTCTGCTCCTTGCTTGTACCCAACTCTGTACCCTCTGTACCCTCTGTACCCTGTCGCTGGAGGGTCGGCCGGGACGATATTTATTCTGTTTATTTTTCTGTTTCTTTTATGTGCGTGTGTGTGCGGGTCTTGTCTGTGTGTCCCTCGCGCTTACTTCTCCGGTGTTTTCTGCGAATTGCGAATTTCGGAGGGGGGGGGGGTTCTCTCTTGTTTCCCGAGTTTTTCTCTCACTTCTCTTTGAAGTTCTCGCGCTCTCTCTCTCTCTCTCTCTCTCTCTCTCTCTCTCTCTCTCTCTCTCTCTCTCTCTCTCTCTCTCTCTCTCTCTCTCTCTCTCTCTCTCTTTCTCTCTCCCTCTCTCCCTCTCCCTCTCCCTCTCCCTCTCCCTCTCCCTCTCCTTCCCTCTCTCCCCCCTCCCCTCCCCCTCACCCTCCCCCTCTCCTTCCCTCTCTCCCCCCTCCCCTCCCCCTCCCCCTCACCCTCACCCTCCCTTCCCCTCCTTCCCTCCTTCACACACACATACACACGCACACGCACACGCACTCAACATACAACATACAACATACAACACCCATACAAAGAAAAACACAAATACGCACACACAAACACACGCCTTATATATATAGGCTATGTTTGTTTGTTTTATGTGCGTTTTCTCTTTATTTATCCACATATACAGTGGACTACATTGTTCGCCCTCTCTGCCGTTGTTCCGTGTTGATCTATTTCGAAACATTTAAGGCTTGGCTCCTCTTTTTTGTGTCCACTCCGTCGAGCTTCTTTTTTTCTCTTCCCGGTGAAGTAACGGGCCATTATTTTTTTGTATTGGAGTCCGTTGAATGGCGTCTATAGGGATGAAAGCCTTGCCTTATGACGAGATGTTTTCACCCTTTTTGAAGCCCACGCTGACCGCTTTCGTTTGAGTCCGCCCTTCGCCCCCCCCCCTACCCCCCTCTCTCTCTTGTTTGCCTTCGTTTTGTCTTGCCCTTCCTCCTCGCCGTCTTTGTGCCTGCGCCCTTTCGGATGCGTGCCTGCCCCCCTCCCCCTCCCCCCCCTTTTCCTTTCATCTGGGTTGGGGTGGGACCTTTCGGGTGTTGGGCTCTCTTGCTCTCTCTTTCTCTCTTTCTCTCTCTTACTCGCTTTTCTTTCTCTTTTTTCGCTTTCTCGTCCTTTCTTATTTTCTTACTCTCTCTCCTTCTCGCATTTTGTTACTCTCTTTTTCTTCATTCTCTCTCCTTTCTTCCCTCTCCCGCCCCTTCCCTCTCCACCTCCTCCCTTCCCCCTCCACCTACTCTCTCCTTCCTTCCTCCCTTCCCCTTTCCTCACTCTCTCCCTCTTCATCTTTCTCCTTACCCCTCCCCCTCCCACACTGACCCTTTTTTTCCTGCATTTTCTCATTTAGTATTCTACTGATATCCTCGCGCACGCACACGCACGCAAACAGGTATTGCTTGCTACAACCCGTTCATTCTTACCAACCGTCTTCCTGTCCCGCCCCGCCCCGCTCCGCTCCCTTCGCCCTTGCTTTCCCTCCCCCCCTCCTTCCCCCTCCCCCTACACCTCTGCCTCCCCCTCCCCCCTCCTCCCTCCTTCCCCTCCCTTCCCCTCCCTTCCCCTCCCTTCCTTTTTTACTTATCTTCGTATTACTATTATTGTTGATGTTTCTTCTGACCGTGTGTGTGTGTGTGTTTACTTCGCTCGTCTTCGCATGATTGTTTGCATGCATGTATGTGGTATTGCCTTTATATATCGTGTGGCTTGGGTGCGCGTGCGGCCACGTCTAGCCGTCGCGAAACTTGCAGCCAATTAGATCGTTTTTCTCGTGTATTGCTATTAATAAGGGACCATCTTGCCGTCCGGTATGGCTTGTGGCTTGTCCTTGTCTCGCCCCGACGTCGGTGGCGTCGTAACAGCACTTACGTATAAGGAATAGAAAATCGCCTCTCCCTTTTTTTTTTTTTTTTTTCTTTCTTCCTTTCTTTCTCCCTTCGCATTCTTCCTCGAAAGGGTCGGCGGCGTCTGCCTTGTCCCTTGGGTGTGCGTAAGGTCGAGTCCCCCGGCTTAGCGACGTAGGAATCCCGACCTTGAACCCACGTGGGAGCGGCGGTGGGATAGCCTAGTCTTGGCCCGCCGAGCATTTAAGATGGTGTTCGCGCGGGCGTCGGGCGGCGGGGCTAATTAGGGCGACGATCTATTCACTTCTCAGGGAATTTTGACCGAAGCGGACTGCGGCTTGCGGCGGCTACCGGCTATCCCCCCCACCCTCTTCTCCTTCTGCCAACACAAAATTATGATGAAAAAGCTTTGTGCATTTAGATGTGTATATGTATATAGGTGTTTGTATAACACACACACACAGTTACACACACACACAGTTATACACACACACACACACACACACACACACACACACACACACACACACACACACACACACACACACACACACACACACACACACACACACGTACACACATACATACACATATAAATAAAAATGAGTCTAAGAAGTATACAGTAAGTGATAAAAAAATAGACATGAAGGAATGTAAACAGAAATGAAGCGGCAAAGAGGGTTTCATCAGAGTTGACATGCACTGTGGTTTTGAGGCGATTGGTAGCATTTAAGCCGGGGTTCAGAAGCGGGTTTGGCCGCGGCAAGACGACGGGAATGACGTGACGAGAATGACGTGAGAGATTGATAGGGGGCTGGTTAACTGGGGGTTGTCTGGTGATGAGTAACAGGAACTGGTGAGGCAAGGGGGGGAGAGAGAGAGAGAGAGAGAGAGAGAGAGAGAGAGAGAGAGAGAGAGAGAGAGAGAGAGAGAGAGAGAGAGAGAGAGAGAGAGAGAGAGATGAGTGAGTCTGGTAACTGGGAATGACAGAGAGGGAGAGAGAAGGGGGAAGATAAAAAGAAAAATGTTAAAAAGAAAGGAGAGAGAATGAGAGAGAGAGAGAGAGAGAGAGAGAGAGAGAGAGAGAGAGAGAGAGAGAGAGAGAGAGAGAGAGAGAGAGAGAGAGAGAGAGAGAGCCGCTAACTAGGAGACGGGCGTACGGATGCGTGTCCGCGATGACATCAGATAAGGGGAGTCAGGAGAGGCGGCGGCGATAAGGCTGATAGGCGCTGAGGGAGTGTGTGATCTGGATTTATTTATTTATTTACTTATTTATTTATTTGTTTGTTTTATGAGATAACTTTTTCATTTGCATTTTTTTTTCTTCTAGGTTCTCCACTTTTCTATATTTTCTCTCTCTCGTTATTGCATTTTTTGTTGCATCTGCTCCTTCTCTGTACTTTTTTGTTGGTTTGTGGCTCCCCCCCCCATTCGCCCTTCGCCTTCTGCCCCGCCCCAGTCCCTCTCCGCCCGCCCCCTTCCCCCTCCGCCCCCCCCCCTTCCACCTTCGCCCCCCCCCCCTCTAAAACGTAAACATATAGGTATTGTGTTCCTTTGTCCGTTTGTTTGATTGTTAGAGTGAGAAAGTAAGATTAGTGTGTGTGTGTGTGTGTGTGTGTGTGTGTGTGTGTGTGTGTGTGTGTGTGTGTGTGTGTGAGAGAGAGAGAGAGAGAGAGAGAGAGAGAGAGAGAGAGAGAGAGAGAGAGAGAGAGAAAGAAAGAAAGAGGGAGAGAGAGAGGGAATTATTCGCTTGCTGTTTGGTATTTAGGGCATGCGTACTCTAAATGTTTGTTCTGGGGTTATTAGCAGATGCGTGCGTGTGCAGGTGTCTCAGGGGCGGGGGAGCTGAGTCACATTCGAGCTGCGATGCGAAATGTTTCCTTGCTTTACCTCCCCCTACCCCCTACCCCCCCCCTTCTCCATGTTAATCCACCTTCTTCCACTCCTCCCTTCCCTCTCCCTCCCCCATGTTAATTCACCGTCTTCCATCCTACCTCCTTCCTTCCCTCCCTCCCTCCTTCTTTCCCTCCCTCTCCCTTCTTCTTCCCTCCCTCTCCCTCCCTCCTTCCCTCCCTCCTCCCTCCCTCCCTCCCTCCCTCCCTTTCCCCCCCTCCCCCTCCAGCCATGTACACCCCTGCCTCCTCCCCCCCTTTGGCCGCTACACACAAAAACTGGTGTAGATAATTATCCGGAGGTGGTGTAGCCCGGTGTGTACTGTACCCGCCTGGCCACCCCCGCCCACACTTCCCGTATATGGCCCGCCCGCCGCTCTCTCACACGCCGTGGACACGCATGTGGGCGGGGAATGGGCGGGGAGAGGGGGCAGGGAGGGAGGGAGGGAAAGAGGAGGGAAAGGGGGAAGGATGGAAGGCGGGACAGACAGACAAGGGGGTACATTGAAAAGAATCAAGTGTGGCTGAGGAGAAGGGAGGGGGGAGAAGGGGAGGGGAGGGGAGGGAGGGAGGGTGCCCCGAGGAGGAGGAGGACGGGCGGAGGCGGGGGCGAGGGAGCCAGCGCCCGGGTGCTGCTCAAGGTGCACGACAGTTCTAGCATCTATGTATGTTTTTTTTTTTATGATTTTTCTTTTATTTTTTTTTTTTTTTTTTAGTTATTTATTTTTTTTTGTGAGGAGCGGGGTGTTTTTTTTTGTTTTTTTTACTTTTGTCACCTAACCAAACGTGTTTGCCAAGTCACACACGCACACGCACTTACACTCTCTCTCTCTCTCTCTATCTATCTATCTATCTATCTCTGTCTCGCAGTTTTTTTTGAAGGGGAAAGAGAGAGGAGGGGGGGGGGGCAGAAAAGGATCGCGAGTACCAAAATCCACGTGGTACCCCCCCCCCCCCCTTCGTGATGCCATAGGTATAGGGGAGTGAGTTTCCAGTTGACATCCTCGGACCTTATCGTTGTCCTCCGTCAGTGGGCGTGTCATCTTCGCCACGCCCACCTCTTGCCCTGTCGAGATAGGAAGAGCAGGAGGATGAAGAAGAGGATATAGAAACAGGAAGGGGAAGAAGAGGAGTAAGAAGAGGAGATGGGAAGAGAAGGAGGAAAAGGAGATGGAGGGAGAAGGAGGAGGAGGAAGAGGAAGAGGAAGAGGAGACGGGACGGGACGAGTAGGAGGAGGAGGAAGAAGAGACGAGTCAGGGATGCAGGGAAGGGAGCAAAGAGAGATGATAGGGAAATAAGGTGGTGTTGGGAGGGGGGAAGAGGGGGAAGGGGGAAGAACGATCTCCCGGGGTTGCTGTGATGGAGATTTCAACGCCGTAGCGACTAGTGATCCGAATGCTCGTTTTCTCTCCGATTTTCTTCTCTCTCTCTCTCTCTCTCTCTCTTTTCTCTCTTTGCTCTACTCATCTATTTTTTTTTTCCTTATACCCCCTCTTCTCTCTCTCTGTCTTTCTTTCTTTTTCTCTTTTTTTTTTTCTCCCCAGCTTTTCCTTCCCCTTCTCTTTCTCCTTCTTCCCCTTCCCCTTCCCCTTCCCCCTTCCCCTCCCCCTCCCCCTCCCCCTCCCCCTCCCCTTCCCCTTCCCCTACTCCACCAATTCTTCACAATTCTCTCCTCCTTCCTCCTCTCACCTGATTTATCTCTGTTTTTTGTGTCCTTCGGGATCGCGACGCTAAATAGGGAGAGGGAGGGACGGAGAGAGGAAGGGACGGAAAGAGGAAGGGACGGAGAGAGGAAGGGACGGAGAGAGGAAGGGACGGAGAGAGGAAGGGACGGAGAGAGGAAGGGACGGAGAGAGGAAGGGAGGGAGAGAGATAGGAAGGTAGGAAGGGAAAGAGGGAAGGGGGAAGTGTTTAAGGTAGAATGAAAGGAAGGTAAGGAGAGAGGAAGGTAGGGAGAGAGGGGGGAGGAAGGAAGGAAGGAAGGAAGGTAGAGGGGGAGGGAGATAGGAAGAGAGGAAGGTGGGGAGAGATGAAGATTAGGAGGGAGGGAGGTAGGGAAGGAGAGAGGGAGGAATGTAAAGAGGAGGCAAGGAGGGAGGCAAGGAGGGAAGTGTGTGAGGGGGAGTATTTACTGCCTCGTCATCGATGCTACAAAACTCCGCCTTTGATTACACTGTCACGACATATGATAAGTACTTACGCCGAGTAGGGATGATGAATAGTGGTGGCGATGGTGATGATGGTGATGGTGATGCATGGGCAAGCCTCGGCCTCGGTCTGGGCGGGGGGTGGGGGGGTATCGTGGTGCTTGTGTCGTAGATGAAGGTAGATATGATGATGGGGATGATGATGATGGTGATGATGAGCATGGGTATAATGATGATGATGGTGATGATGAGCATGGGTATAATGATGATGATGGTGATGATGAGCATGGGGATAATGATGATGATGGTGATGATGGGGTGGTGGTAATTGTAATGGTGTTGATGATGATAAGGTGATGACGATGACAATGGCATTGACGATCATGGCAGTAGTGATGATCGTGATGACTTGAAGTGTTTGAGGAGACGAGCGCGGACGAACGAGGATTTTTTTTTTTTTTTTTTTTTTTTTTTTTTTTTTTTTTCATCGTTGCAGTTTGTTATTATCATTATTTATTATTATTCGTGTTGTTGTCGGTAATGGTTGTGGTGGTATAATACTGGTAATTGTAGCGATAAAGGTAATAATGAATATTGATAATGATAATAGTAATGGTGATGATTATCATAATATTGATAATGATAGCAATGTTCGTGATTATTATGATAATAATATTAGTAAGATTTATGATTATTGTTATTTTCATTATTATTGTTAATATTGTTATTATTGTTTTGGTTACCATTTTAATTATTTTCATTTTTATCTTAATAATAGTGCATGGCAGTTCATAATAGTAATAATAGTAATATTGTTATTCTTATTATCATTCAGTTAAATGCAGTTGTCGCTGCTGACATTCGTTTTTGTTTTAATCTCTGTGTCGGCCTGATTAAGAAAAGTCTAACTCAACCTCGAACTTGGAGTTAGATTGGAAAGGTCAGTTTGTTTGTAAACTCGACTTCTTTAGGTAATAAAAGGATTTAATTTGATTAAAATTATTTATTTTATTATTATTATTATTATTATTGCCACTAGCATTTTGACAAAAACAACAAAAAATAATAATAATAACAAAGGAGTTCATAGGGAAAGCGATTCCTTCCCCGGGCGTTCAAAAGGTCTCGCCGCTGAGTGCGTCCAGAGCGTGTCCGTCTTATAAATGCAAAACCATTTAATAGCAAAATGATGATTAAGGATCAGCGCGGCCCGGCCTCCACTTAGCGGCCGCGTCGTCTCGCCCTTCAGAGTCGTCTTCTCTCACGCTGAACCCGGCTTTATGCACATGTTGCCATTTTATTGATACTTCGTTGCGGCCATTGCTATGATTAGGCGCGTGATTACGGGCGCGCATTATTGCAGTTGGGGGAGGTTCGCGTGCTGGAGGGCAACGGACCCGCGCGCCGGGGGGATTTTTTCGTTTTCTTTCTTTCTCTCTTGTCTGTTTTTCTTCTTCTCTCTCTTTTTTTCTTCTTCTCTCTCTCTTTTTTTCTTTTCTTTTTTTCGTTCGTTGCAATTTCGACGGCGGGCAATTGCGGGGTCTGTTACACCGGCATCGGCGTCGCGTTTCGTCACGTACGTCGTAAGTCGTCTTCTGCTCGCCGTCGGCATTGGCGGGAGGCGGAGGCGGCGGCGGCGGCGAGCGGGATGGGTTTCAAAAATCCTTGCACGTGCGAACGCGGAAGGTGTGGCTTTCGGGGAGGTTAGGGAGGGAGGAAGGAGGAGGAGGAAGGAGGAGGATGAGGAGATGGAGAAGAAGAATCGAAAGAGGAGAAGATGGGAAGAGGAGGAGGATGGAAAAGGAAGGGAAAGAGATGGGAAGTCGAGGAGAAGGAATAAGGCTGAGTCGGCTAGAAGAGTGTGAGGATGGGAAAAGGGAGGAGGAGGTGATGGGGGAGAATGAGGAAGAAGAGAGAGGCGGAGTGAAAATGCGCGTGGCAGTGGGAGTTGGAGTTGGAGTGGGAAATGGAGAGGGAATGGAAAAAGAGATAGATATGGGAGGAAGGGGAGGAGGAGGACGGTTATGATGCGGCAAATTATCTCCCTGGAAATGCATGGACGTATATGCTTGTGTGCATGTCTGTCTGTGTGAGAATGTGTCCGTGTGCTTTTATCTGCTTGTTTGTCCCTATATACGTATATTTGTGTGTATGTGTAAGTCTCTGTCTATCTGCCTATCTATATGCCCGGCTGTCTATCTATCTATATGTCTATCTGTCCGTCTATCTGCCTAAATGTGTATATTAGTGTGTCCTTGTGAGTTCATCCCTTTGCTTGTTTGCTTGTACATGTGTATGATTGCCGTGGTCTGTGCGTGCGTGCGTGCGTGCGTGCGTGCGTGCGTGCGTGCGTGCATTCCGCGTGGGACTTCGGGTCGTGGGAAAGGCTTCCTGGGTGATCGTATCTGCTCCTTTTTTCCACTTTAGTCTTCACTTCTGCTGTCTTTTGTTGCTTCGTATTTTTCTGGCATGTAAGGTTTCGTGCGGTGGTCTACCGTCTCGTTCTCTTTGTTTGGTTAATGTCGTTGTTTTGTTTTTTTATTCCTGGCTGGATTTTTGTATTATTATTTAAGGGCATACTGAGTTGCTGGTTCTTGTTTTATTTATTGTTATTATTATTTTTTTTTTTAGGGGGGGTTGTGTTTAGTTGTTTTTTTTAAGAATTTTTCTTTGTTTGGGATAAATCAGTTTAGATATTTAATTCCCCAAAGCACTTAAAGAGAAGAAAGATTTAGAAAACATATATTTTATATATATTTCCCCGTTGTTCAAAGTGGTCTCGTAAGAAAAAAAAAAGAAAAAAACACGCCGTTCAGTGGATGTCGAGTGCGTATAAAAGCCGCGCATGTGTTTGGTCCCGCCCGCCCCCGCCCGCCCCCGCC
>NC_061857.1:23095741-23105741 GCF_019202785.1 Penaeus chinensis
AACGAGACCAGGGCCGGAGCAAGCAAGGGCCTCCCTCCGCTGCACAGGCCATATAAGGGAAAGCCCCGTGACTCAGGTCCTGGTGTTGTCCTGGGAGATGCGAAGTGCGATCGCGGCCGCCGTTGTCCCGGTGATCGGCGGGGGGGGGGGGGGGTAGTGGGGTAGGGGGGGAGCCGATTCGCTAATCAGGATCACTTGGCGAAGGGCAAGGCTTTTCGAAGGATCTTCTTCAAGGGCCTTTCGATTGCATGCGGAGGTTGAGGGAGGGGGAGAGGGGGAGGGAGGGAGAAGGGGTGAAAGAGAGGGATAGAGAGAAATGACGATAGAGGGACGGAGTGGAAGAGGAAGAGGGATATAGGGAGGAAGGAAGGAAGGAATGTAGAGAGAGGGGGAGAGAGGTAAAAAGGGGGAAATTTACGAAGGAGAGGGAGAGGAAGAAATGAAGGTTGGAGTCGACGAGGAAAGAGGGAGGTCGGTTTAGGGGGATAAGAGGCTGTGGGGCAAGGAGAAGGGGAAGGGGAAGGGGGGAGGGGGGATGCATCTCATGACTCATGACTCGGACACTTCGCTTTGCTCATCCAACCGTTGTCTGTTTCGGTTGGGGGGGGAGAGAGAGAGAGAGAGAGAGAGAGAGAGAGAGAGAGAGAGAGAGAGAGAGAGAGAGAGAGAGAGAGAGAGAGAGAGAGAGAGAGATAATAAGAGAATAAGATAATGTGATGTAAATGATAATTTGCAAGATTCTCTTCTCTCTCTCTCTCTCTCTCTCTCTCTCTCTCTCTCTCTCTCTCTCTCTCTCTCTCTCTTCTCTCTTCTCTCTCTCTCTCTCTTTCTCTCTTTCACTTGATAGAAAGAATAAGGACAGCGGATAGATTCATGGTCATTAAAACACCGGTGAATAATCCGAAAAGAGGAAGAAGAGGAGGCGTAATAGGAGGGATAAAAATGGAGAATAACCAAGAGGATGACAAGACGAAGAGAGGAGATGGGGAGGAGAGGAGAAAAGAAGAGAAAGGTGAAGAGGTGCATCCAATAGAGAATATAGTAGTAATTGATGGAAGCAACAACAGGATTCGAAGCAGAAGGAACTGGGAATAGAAGTAACAGGTGGATGATGAAAAGGAGAAGGGAGAGATGGGGATGAAGGAGAGGAGGGGAAGAGGAAGAAGAAGATGAAGAAGAGTTAGAGTTACAGTTACAGTTAGAGTTAGAGTTAGAGTTAGAGTTAGAGTTAGAGGAGGAGGTGGATGAAGAAGACGGAGTAGAAAATGGAGAAGTAGTAGAAGAGGAGGAAGAGGAAGATGGAGAAGAGAGAGAGAGAGTCACCGAAGGCATTAGGGGTCTTTGAGAAATCACCAAATTCGCTTCCTTAGAATGTCATTTCGTACTCGAGATGACACCAAAGGCGGACGGGGACGAGGGAGCTCCCTAACTAACGTCGTTTGGCGGCCGGGCGAAAGGGGCGAATGGGGGGGGGGGGGGGCTGGATGGTAGGGGGGGAGATAGGATTGGGGGAAAAGGAGAGAAGGGGAGGAAGGGAGGGGAGGGGAAAAGGAGGTAGACAGAGGAAGGGGAGGGGTAGTAGAGAGAGGGGAAGCGAGAAAGAGAGGATAAAGGGGAAGGTAAGAACAAGAGGGGGAAATTAAGGAGAGAGAGAGAGAGAGAGAAAGAGAGAAAGAGAGAAAGAGAGAGAGAGAGAGAGAGAGAGAGAGAGAGAGAGAGAGAGAGGAGAGAGGGAGAGAGGGAGAGGGAGAGGGAGAGAGGGAGAGGGAGAGGGAGAGGGAGAGAGAGAGAGAGAGAGAGAGAGAGAGAGAGAGAGAGAGAGAGAGAGAGAGAGGGAGAGGGAGAGGGAGAGGGAGAGGGAGAGGGAGAGGGAGAGGGAGGGAGGGAGGGAGGGAGAGAGAGAGAGAGAGAGAGAGAGAGAGAGAGAGAGAGAGAGAGAGAGAGAGAGAGAGAGAGAGAGAGAGAGAGAGAGAGAGAGAGAGAGAGAGCGAGAGAGCGAGAGAGCGAGAGAGCGAGGTAGACCAAGGCAAGAATCCCCCGGATTTCGCCTGTCCTTCGTGCTCGTCGTCGGCGAAGGAGGAGGAGGACCTTTCCGAGACCCTTTGAGGCCTGGCGCGGCCGGGAGGTGGCGCTGCGTCCTCTTGATCCCTCCTCCGTTATCTTTTTTTGTTTAGTTTTTGTATTTTAATGTTATTTGTAGTATATTTGTCGTCTCTTTTATGGTGCTATATTCATATCGCCGTTATTATCATCGTTAACAGTTATAATCATTCTCTCTCTCCTCTCTCTCTCTTCTCTCTCTCTCTCTCACTCCTCTCTCCTCTCTCTCTCTCTCTCTCCTCCTCCTCTCTCTCTCACTCCTCTCTGTCTCTGTCCTCTGTCTCTCGTCCTCTCTCTCTCTCTCTCTGTCTCTCTCTCTCTCTGTCTCTCTCTCCTCTCTGTCTCTCTCTCTGTCTGTCTCTCTCTCTCTCTCTCCTCTCTCTCTCTCTCTCTCTCTCGTCTCACTCTCTCATCTCTCTCTCTCCACTCTCTCTCTCC
This sequence comes from Penaeus chinensis, assembly GCF_019202785.1. Lineage (NCBI taxonomy): Eukaryota > Metazoa > Arthropoda > Malacostraca > Decapoda > Penaeidae > Penaeus > Penaeus chinensis. The sequence continues at coordinate 23,098,280 of NC_061857.1, forward strand.
ACTCTCCTCTTTCCTCACTCATTTTTCTCCCTCACTCTCTCTCTTTTCTCTCTCTCTCTCTCTCTCGCTCTCTTCTTCCTCTCTCTCTCTCTCTCTCTCTCTCTCCATTCTCTCTCTCTCCTCTCTCTCTCTCTCTCTCTCTCTCTCTCCACTCTTGCATTCCTAGTATTTGCTTAACCGTCTCCCGCGTTGGACAAAGAAACGTGAAGAAATGTCAGGAAATGACTCTCAGAAGAAGGAAATATAGGTAAAGAAGAGGACTATAAGAAAAAGGAGATATAGAAAAGAGGACGTTGCAGTGGAACGAGGGAAGAGACAAAGGAAAAAGGCAATGATTTAGTGATAGGAGGAGGAGGAAGAGGGAGAAAGAAGAGGGAGAGATTAAAGGAAGATATTGTGATTTTTTCCAAGCGTTTTCCTTTCCCCCCCCTCCCCTCCCCTTTCCTTTTTCCTCCTCTTCTTCCCCCTTTTTTCTTTTCCCCCTTTCCCTTCACCTGTCCCTCTCCCCCAAACTTTTCTCTCTTGCCCCTTCTCCTCACCTCACATCCCTCCCTCTTTTACCCTTTCTTCTTTCCTAGATCTCTTTGTTTATGCCTTATGTTTTACTGTCTCCATTTTTTGCCATCTGTTGTATCCTTATGTGCATATTCCTTTTTTTTTTCTCTCTCTCCTCTTTTTAATCTCTCTTCCTCCTTTATGATACTGTAAGTGGCACGCGCCTCTTAGTCTGTTGAATTTTGTCGGATTTGTTTTATTTTCATCCCTCCTTTTCTCCCTCCTTCCTCCACCCTATTATCACCACCCTTTTCCTCCATCTCCACCTTCTCCTCCATCTCCACCTTCTCCTCCACACCACCTTCTTCTCTTTCTGTTTCTCCTTCCCACCCCCTCATTTCCTTACCTTTCTCCTCCTGCTCCCTCCTCCTCCCTCCTCCTCCCTCCTCACTCCCTCCTCCTCCTCCTCCCCTCCCTCCTCCTCCCTCCTCCTCCCTCCCCCCCTCCTCCTCCTCCTCCCTCCTCCCTCCTCCTCCCTCCTCCTCCCTCCTCACTCCCTCCTCCTCCTCCTCCTCCTCCTCCTCCTCCTCCTCCTCCTCATTATTAGTTTTCTTCCCTCGTATGGCATGTACCCCCCTTTTACCTCCTCGTTCTTCCCCTTCTTAGCCTGTGACGTCCGTGGCTTGGTCCGTCCTCCTATCTGGCTGTCAATCATGTCGAGTCATGCACGCGGGAGGGGGGAGAGGGGGAGAGGGGGGAGTAGGGTAGGGAGGGGATTAGGGGAACGTGTAGGGAGGGGATGTGGAGTGGGGCGTAGAGAGAGGGGGTAGGCAAGGAGGGGAGGGTGCGGCAGGACGCCAGAGCTCTGTGCGCGCCCTGCTCATGACATCTGAATTTCCTTACGCCATGACGGAACTATTGTCATTTCCTCAATGGCGCCTGCGTGGGATTCGTCATTGTCGGTCGGATCAGAGCGTCGGTCCTTTCTCTGGAAGGGCTGAGCGATTGGGATAATCGGTGACGCCGATTTGTTTAATGCGGGGAGATTAGGTGCGGTGGGGATTGGGGATTTAATTTTTCGTGGGCTTTTAATCCAGGTAACGGGTCGTGATTGATTTCGATGGTGGTATGTAGCAAGGAGAGTAGTTTGGGAAGTTATTAAGAGTACTTTTTAATTTATTTTTAATGTTATTAGAAGGGTATGGTAAGGGGATTGGGGTGCGTGGAAGAGGGGGGAAGGGGCGGAGGGGTAGGTAAAGAATGGGTAGGTGGGAGGGGGGTATAGAAGGAGAGAAGGAGGGTATTGAGGAGTCGGTGCTTCCCGTTTCAAGTTCTTCCTGCCCCCCCCCCCCCTCCCCCTTCGTCGCTTGTGGCCGTCCTCGTTAGCGGATCGAAAGTCGTTATTTCGTTTTTGTAAGTTTTCTTTGTTTTGGTGTAAGTGAAGCATCTCTCTCTCTCTCTCTCTCTCTCTCTCTCTCTCTCTCTCTCTCTCTCTCTCTCTCTCTCTCTCTCTCTCTCCTGTTTTGGTTGCTGTTCTCCTCTTTCCCTCCCTCCTCTTCTTCTTCCTCCTCCTCCTCCTCCTCCTCCTCCTCCTCCTCCTCCTTCTCCTCCTCTTCTTCACTCTCCTCCTCCTCCTCCTCCTCTTCACTCTCCTCCTCCTCCTCCTCCTCCTCCTCTTCACTCTCCTCTTCACTCTCCTCCTCCTCTTCATCATTCACTACCTTCCTTGCTCTGCTCTTGCTCCTTCTTCGCCATTTCTTCCGCTCGTTATGCAAGCAAAAGGAGGGACGCCGCCACTCGAAACACTCATTTCTTTCATTCCTTTTTTATCTCTCTCTCTCTCTCTCTCTCCTCTCCCTCCTGCCCCTCTCCCTCCTGCCCCTCTCCCTCCTGCCCCTCTCCCTCGTCTCCTTCTCCTTCTCCCCCTCTCTCTCTCTCTGCTCCCCTGTGTGTGTCACTTAAACTCTTCATTAATATGAATGCCGGATATATAAGTATAGCGGAGTAAACTCGCGATCTTGTGTAATGAGGTTGGGATGAGGGGAAGGAAGGAGGGGGTGGGGGTCATGGATGGGGGTTGGAGTGAGGGGGGTAAAGTGGATTTGCTTTAGGACTATGACCCTTATTGTGGGGATTCTCTCGGCCCATTGTTGTGTGCGCAAAGCAAGAGTTACGGAGAGCGGCGCTTGTATGGCTTCCCGATGAGGGACGAAGAGGCAGATTCTACGATTCCCTGGCTCTTTGGCTCGCTCTCTCCTCTTCTCATCTCTTCTCTTCCTACCACCCCTCTCCTTCTTCCTCATTTTTGTTTTTCTCACCATTTATCTATTTGTTTCCAGTCCAATTTGTTTAGAGTATGTATGTCTCCTCGTCTACTTTCCTACCTTTCTTTTGCCTTCCTTCTTAGCAATGCTTTCGTTTCCTGAATCATTCTCATATTTCGAAAAGAAGGAAAAGGAGGAAAGTCAATCCCGAGACCTTGCGAGGCCTGGTCTTCATGCTCCGACTCTTACACGCACTCTCTCTCTTTCTCTCTCTCTTTCTCTCTCTCTCTCTCTCTCTCTCTCTCTCTCTCTCTCTCTCTCTCTCTCTCTCTCTCTCTCTCTCTCTCTCTCTCTCTCTTTCTCTCTCTCTCTTTCTCTCTCTCTCTCTCTCTCTCTCTCTCTCTCTCTCTCTCTCTCTCTCTCTCTCTCTCTCTCTCTCTCTCTCTCTCTCTTTCTCTCTCTCTCTTTATTGTCTGTCTAACTCTCTCCCTCTCTCTCTCTGCTATCCATGTTTCTCTCTATCTATCTATCTATCTATCTATTTATCTCTATTTACCTGTCTCTCATCCGCTTTCCCCCTTTTCCCTCTTTTCTTCCCTCCCCCTTCTCCTCCCCCCCTCCCCCCCCCTTTCCCCTTATATCCTCCTTTCCCTCCTCGTTCGGGCCGTCAGGAGGAGCGACTCGGGCGGTCGGAACATCTCTGTCGGAGCGGAAGGTAGAGTGTCCGGCAGGTAGACTGGCAGGAAGAGTGGCAGTCGGATAGGTGTGGATAGGTAGACTGGGATGGCGGGGGGGGGAGAGGGGGGAGAAGGGGGGAGAGGGGGAGGTGGTAGATTTAGGAAGTTGGTTTTCGGGAATCTCGCCTGTCTTGCTGGATTGGTAGATGGTGGGCGGATTTTAGGATTGGTTTCGATAGATAGTTTGTTTTTGGGTTTGGCGATTGTAGCTGCGCGGCGGGTAGGTGGGCGGTGTGTAGGAAGGAAAATGGAGGAGGGAAGCCGTCAAGTTGGCATGGAGGTGGGTAGGCAAGCAAGCAAGCAAGCAAACAAGTAAGTAAGTAAGAGTAAAGGTAGGCTGTAGTTGCAGCGCAGAAGGTAGGCTGAGTAGACGGCAAGGCAGGCAAGCAGTCGAGTAGACAGAGATGGAAGGACAGAAAGGGAAGGCAGGGGAGAACCGTTGCATGCGCGCGCTATCTCTCTCTCTCTCTCTCTCTCTCTCTCTCTCTCTCTCTCTCTCTCTCTCTCTCTCTCTCTCTCTCTCTCTCGTTCTCCCTCTCCCTCTCCCTCTCCCTCTCCCTCTCCCTCTCCCTCCCCCTCCCCCTCCCTCTCCCTCCCCCTCCCCCTCCCCCTCCCCTCCCTCCCTCTCTCTCTCTCTCTCTCTCTCTCTCTCTCTCTCTCTCTCTCTCTCTCTCTCTCTCTCTCTCTCTCTCTCTCTCTCTCTCTCTCGTTTTCTCCCTCTCTCTCTTTCTCTCCAGGTTTTTGTAATAACCCGCCCATGTTGACGTAGCTTTGATCTCCCGAGTCCTTTGTACGTCGGGGAAGAACTGTCCGGCAGAGCAGGAGCGGCAGTAGGAGTAGCAGCAGAATATGGGGTCTCTCTCTTCCCCTTTCTCTCCCTCCGTCTCCTTTCCCCCTCTTCCTCTCCCTTTTCCCGCGCTCTTTGTCTTTCCCTTCCCTTTTTTTTTTTCATTCCCCCTCGCCCCTTATCTCTCCCTCCCTCTTTCCTTTTCCCTCTTCCTCCCCTTTTCCTCTCTTCCTCATTCCCTCTCCCTCCCTCCCTCCTTTTGCGTAGCTTACTTTCCTTTCCCTCTGACTATCTTATCTTCCTCCCTCTCTCTCCCTTCCTCTTCCTCCCTCTATCATCTTCACCCTTCCCCCAATAACATCTTTCCTCCTTTTGGTTTTTTTTTTTTCCCTCAACTCTAATACTTTCGTTTCCCCCACACCATTACCCCCCCCCCCCCCCCTTTTTCCTTTCCTCCCCCCCCTTTCCCCATCCCCCCTCCCCCCCCTTCCTCCCCCCTAAAACCCTCCCCTTTTCACCCCAACCCCCCCTACCGACCCTCTCTTTTCCCGACCCCCCCCCCCTCCTCCCTCTCATTCCATCCCCCTCCCCGTTCCTCTCCCTCCCTCCCTTCCCCAAACATTTCTTCTCATCCTTTGAATACGACGGCAGGACGGACATGGACAATTTAAAAAACAAAAAAGAGACAGAAATCAGATTAACAACAGAAAAAAGGATCGCAACTTTTCAGGCGCGGCTCGCCCTTCCTTCACTCTTCTTTCCTTTCCCCTCCTTTCCCTCTTCCTTCTCCCCTTCATCTTCCTCTCTTCCCTCCTTCTCTCTCTCTCTTTTCTCTCACTCTTTTCTCCCCCTCTCTCTCTCTCCCCCCCCCCTCCCCCCCCTCCCTCCCTCCCTCTCCCCCCTCCCTCCACTCCCTCCCCCTCCCTTTTCCCCCTCCCCACCCCCCCCCCCCTCCCCCTCCCTTCCTCATTCCTCCCTCCCCTCCCATCTATCTGTCCCCCCTCCTTTCTTTCGCATCGCCGGATTAGAGAACAAATTCTACCCTTAACCCCTAAACATCAAACCCCAAAAAATACTGGAGCTTTATATTCGCCACGTGTGTTCGTGTGTGTGTTTGCGGGTACTGCGCGTCGGTATATATATACGCGTCTGCCTGTCTGTCTCTGTCTGTCTTTCTGTTTCTTTGTGTGTCTGTTTTTCCTTTTTCTTTATTTTCAACTTGTGGTGTTAGTGTGATCTATATTCTATTTTTTTGCGTTTATTTTTCTTTCTTTTCATCTATTTTTCCCCCTTTTCCTCATTTTCGTACGCGCTTCCGCTCGTGCATAGTTGTACTGGGGTTTCGAGAAAGCGCGGGGCGAGGGGAAAGGAGGGGAGAGAGAGAGAGAGAGAGAGAGAGAGAGAGAGAGAGAGAGAGAGAGAGAGAGAGAGAGAGAGAGAGAGAGAGAGAGAGAGAGAGAAAGAGAAAGAAAGGATAGCGCTCGACCATCGGAACATTGGGAGTGCAAGCTTTTTATTTGATTTGATGTCTCAAAAGAATGAGGTAACGTAGGTTATCCTCAGAGAGAGAGAGAGAGAGAGAGAGAAGGGTGGGAGGAAAGGGAGATGACGGTGAAGGGGGGAGGGGGAGGGGGGGAGGAGAGGAGACGGGATCTATTTTTTGCTCTTCCTACATCTGGAGTAATATTTGTCTGAGCTATTTTCTCTCTTCCTTCCGGGAGAAACTCTTTTCCCCTCTTCTCCCCCTTTTCTCCCCTTCTCCCATACATCCGTTCCGTCGCTGCCGTTGTCGTTCTCGTCATTCCGAAGTGTTTCTCGTCTCTCTCTCTCTCTCTCTCTCTCTCTCTCTCTCTCTCTCTCTCTCTCTCTCTCTCTCTCTCTCTCTCTCTCTCTCTCTCTCTCTCTCTCTTCTCTTTCTCTCTTTCTCTCTTTCTCTCTTTCTCCCTCTCTCTTTCTCCCTCTCTCTCTCTCTTTCTCTCTTTCTCTCTTCTCTCTTTCTCCCTCTCTCTTTCTCCTCTCTCTTTCTCTCTCTCTCTTTCTCTCTCTCTCTTTCTCTCTCTCTCTCTCTCTCTCTTTCTCTCTCTCTCTCTCTCTCTCTCTCTCTCTCTCTCTCTCTCTCTCTCTCTCTCTCTCTCTCGTTCTTTGTTATACCTCTCGTCCTCTCGTCCTCTCTTTCTCCCTCTCTCTTTCTCTCTCTCTCTTTCTCTCTCTCTCTTTCTCTCTCTCTTTCTCTCTCTCTCTTTCTCTTTCTCTCTTTCTCTCTCTCTCTTTCTCTCTCTCTCTTTCTCTCTCTCTCTCTCTCTCTCTCTCTCTCTCTCTCTCTCTCTCTCTCTCTCTTTCTCTCTCTCTTTCTCTCTCTCTCTCTCTCTCTCTCTCTCTCTCTCTCTCTCTCTCTCTCTCTCTCTCTCTCTCGTTCTTTGTTATACCTCTCGTCCTCTCTTTCTCTCTTTCTCTCTTTCTCCCTCTCTCTTTCTCTCTCTCTCTCTCTCTCTCTCTCTCTCTCTCTCTCTCTCTTTCTCTCTCTCTTTCTCTCTCTCTCTCTCTCTCTCTCTCTCTCTCTCTCTCTCTCTCTCTCTCTCTCGTTCTTTGTTATACCTCTCGTCCCCTCGCATTTCACTTTTCAGTTACATCGCCCTATTTCCCCTCTGATTATTTTCCCCTTTCCCGCCCCCATCACCCCCTCCCCCCCACCGCCCTCACCCTCGGCATCGCGTTCCTCATTACAGCTACTCTCCATAATGTAGTGTCTAGAGTGTGTTCTCTTTGGCTTTCTCTCGCTTTCTGGCTAAGTCTTCTTCATTCAGGGCCAAAGAGGGGCTTTTCTTCTTCTCCTTCTCCTTCTCCTTGTTGTTGTTGTTGTTGTTATTCCTCTCCTTCGTCTTCGTCTTTTCGTCTTCTCGGGTTTGTGAGGTCTCTTATATTGTTTTTTTTTTCTTCAGTTTGTGTCGTGTTCCTTCCCTTTCTCCTTTTTGTAGCCTCCTCCTCCTCCTATCCCCTTCCTCCTCCTCTTCCTCCCATCCCTCTCCTCCTCCTCTTCCTCCTATTCCCTTCCACCCACCCCTTCCTCCTCCTCTTCCTCCCATTCCTTTCCTCCTCCTCTTCCTTCCTCTCTCTCCCGCAGGCCCTCCTAATCCTCCTCCTTTACTCCCGTTTCCCCTCTCGTATTTCCCATCTTCCTT
>NC_061857.1:23113241-23125974 GCF_019202785.1 Penaeus chinensis
TTCCTTCTCCCTCCCTCCCTCCCCATCCTTCCCCCTTTTCTTTCCCTCAATTTCATCTTCCTCATCCTTCCTCGTCCACTTCTATCGTCACTATCTTTATTTCTACTCCAATCCTTCTCCGTTTCCTCCACATCCTACACCACCTTCCTTCACTCCTCCACCTCCTCCACCACCTCTTCCTCATCATCATTGCTATCATCGTAATCACTCGCCTTGTCTTTGTGCATATGCGTGTGTGTGTGTGTGTGTGTGTGTGTGTGTGTGTGTGTGTGTGTGTGTGTGTGTGTGTGTGTGTGTGTGTGTGTGTGTGTGTGTGTGTGCGTGCGTGTGTGTGCGTATAGGGGGGAAACAGTTGCAAGGGGGGTCTAAGGTATTCTGCGAGAGACGAGAGCCCCGCGAGAGTTCTCCCTCCCGGCGGCGCACGTGTGTCTGCGGCCGCTCCTCCGCCCTCAGTCCACGAGGGGCCTTTGAGGTGCCTGGGGGTGGGGGGGTGGGGCATGTCGAAGGCGCTCTTTAGGACTTGTGTTTTCGGGGAAGGAGGGGGGGAGGGAAGGGGAAGAAGGCGGTCGGAGAGGAAGCAAGAGAGGTGAGGGGGACTGGTGGAGGAAAAGGAAAGGGAAGAGAGGGGGATTGGGGGGGATTCGTAGAAGGGAGGAGCGGCAAGAGATGGGAATGGGGAAGGAAAACGAAGCGAGGAGAGAGAAGGGGAGAAGAAGCGAAGGCGGGGGAGAGGGGAAGCAGCAGCGGCGGCATCGGCGGCGAAGGATATTTGTTCCGTGCTTGTCCCCCAAGGTGTAAGACACGTGTTCCTCACTCTTTACGCGAGCTCGAGGCGTGGCGGGACAAGGGTGTCGCGGGCTGTAGGACATGCTTGTTCCCCTGTCCAATATGTTCGGAGGGGTCGGCGGCGGGGGAGGGGGGGAAGGGCAAGGGGCGGGGATATCGGGGAGCTTCAGGGGGAGGAGAGAGGGGGTAGGGGATGTCGGGGAGATGCTGGGGAGACAAGGATTGGGTAGCGGGAGGGATGTCAGAGAGAGAAAGAGGGAGGAAGGGGGAAGGGGGCATAGGCAGGGATAACAGGGAGCCTTACGGGGGGGAGGGAAGAGGGAGGGGAAGGAGGAGTACGACCCTGGAAGATGTTTGGCGGTGCGTGAATGTATGTATTTTTATTTGTACACACGTCGTCCCTCATCTTTTATTCAGTCGAGGCAACCTGCTTACCGCTTTTGTCAAGGGGCGGCGTATCGCGCGGGCCTCGTACCACCGCCGCCTCCGCCTCCGCCGCCGCCGCCGCCGACTCCTCTGTGTCGAGAAGGACGTCACACACGCGATGTTTGAGTGACCGATCGCCTTTAAGTATCGGCGGAAGGAGAGGGAAAAAATGAGGTTCTTCCCGCTGTTGCCGAAGGGAAGATGGGGCGATGGGGGGAAGGGGGGAGCGAGAGGGGGAGAGGGAGAGGAGAGGAGGGGGCAAGGGCAGAGGAGGAGGGGGGAAGGGCAGAGGAGGAGGAGGAGGAGGAGGAGGAGGAGGAGGAGGAGGAGGAGGAGGAGGAGGAGGAGGAGGAGGAGGAGGAGGAGGAGGAGGAGGAGGAGGAGGAGGAGGAGAAGGAGGAGGAGGAGGAGGAGGAGGAGGAGAGGAGAGGAGAGGAGAGGAGAAGAAGAAGAGTTTCTTATATTGGTTGGGGAATTGGCAAGCGGGAGGGGGGTCGAAAGGAGGGGGAGGGAGTAAAGAGTAAGGGGAATCAGGAGGTGGGGTATGGGAAAGGGAGAGGAGAAGGATGCATGTTAAAAGAAGAGGAGGAGAAGGATGAAGAGAAAGAAGAAAAAAAGGGGATTTAACAATTAAGAAGGATATAGTGAAGGGAGAGAAGATGAAAGAAGAGCGAAGCAAGAGGAAGACGAGGAAAATGAGGAGATAAAAGGAAGGAAGTAAGGAAAAAAAAAAACAGCGAAAGTATTTCTTCAAAGCGACAGCGACGTTTTCCTTTGATTATATATCGATTTAACAGACATCCATCCGTTTAAATGCAAGAGGTACAAGTCACAAGGCGTTTTGTGTGACGAGCTATTCCCGAGGGCGTCGAGCGTTGGTGTGGGCGTGAGGAAGAGAATATGTTGGGGATGTTAGTTTAAAAGGGAGAGGAAGGAGGAGGAGGAGGAGGAGGAGGAGGAGGAGGAGGAGGAGGAGGAGGAGGAGGAGGAGGAGGAGGAGGAGGAGGAGGAGGAGGAGGAGGAGGAGGAGGAGGAGGAGGAGGAGGAGGAGGAGGAGGAGGAGGAGGAGGAGGAGGAGGAGGAGGAGGAGGAGGAGGAGGAGGAGGAGGAGGAGGAGGAGGAGGAGGAGGAGGAGGAGGAGGAGGAGGAGGAGGAGGAGGAGGAGGAGGAGGAGGAGGAGGAGGTATTTACGAAAAAAAGGATATTGAGCACTGATGTAGATATTTGAGCATATTCAATGCCTTATAGGTCATTGGACAGGAAATGATTTATAAATAATGGAAGGCTCAATATTACCTCTTATCATATGAAAAATGTCAATAAAGGGTATACTTTTTGCAGTAGATCATTAGTGTAACAGAGCAACGAATGCCAGTAGAGCAGATGCACTCGATCTGATATGATGAAGAATGCACGTTTCAAAAGTGGCCGAAGTGTGTTTCTTAAGTTGGGGAGCACCTGCTTTTCTTGTATTAGCTTCTCAGTTATTTTCAAGATTTGTGATAAAGACAAAATAGTATGTAAGATTAGGCTGTTGTTATTACCATCATTATCATCATGATGTCATTACAATTATTTTTCTTTTTTTTCTGCACTACGAATTTAATTTTTTAAAAATGGCAAGTATTTTTATTAAATATATGGAAATGAAGTAGCTCAGGTAATGTTTTCGTTGCACACTGTAATTGATACAGTTTGAATTTCCCTTTGTCCATATTTTTGATTTGACACAAGATTTACGAAATAGTTCTACATGAGTGTTTCATTTAGCCTCTGGCACGGTGATGATGATAATGATAGGATAGAAGCAAAATAATATAGATAATTATAATGCTGATAATATAAGAAGAAGAATTATAGTAATGGTTGCAATAATATTACCCACTTTGTTATTAGTCTGAAGTTATACTGTGTACTGTAGTCATGTCAGTATGTAATATTCTCGGAGATACCAAGATTGCAATGTAATATGCTCATTTTGATTTTCAATGCAATTGGTATTATTTCCCCATAAGCCGAGTATACTATACTCTCTCTTAAAAATCAATCGAATGTATAGTAAATACAACGCCATTATACAAGTGCAGTTTGAAGGCGGAGGCAGGCGGCGGGAACGCGAGCGAAAGTGACCCTTCTTGAGGCAGCCGCTCGTCCGTTTTGCGTCGGCGTCTGATCGTTATCGCGGCAGTGATTTCTTTTCGACTTAATTGCCGCCTGAATTGAATTGCGTGATCGTCATCGCGGCAGTGCTGGGCTGGGTGTTTTGTTTACTGATTTGTTTTTGTGTTTACTTGCGTGGGGTGGATCGCTGATGTGTGCTGTGGCGGATGAAACGGACGGGAGATGGTAGATGATGGATAAATGATGATGATGGTAGATGGTGGATAAAGTAGATAAAATGATGGGTAAAATGGGTACAGTTGTGGGTGAAATAAACGAAATAGTGGACAATGTGTAAATAGCAGATAAGGATGATTGGTAAATCCTTCTCACCGACGAGGCGCACATCCGCCCACGGCCTGAGAAAAGAAATCGGCCCGAGATGATTGAGGGACGGGCGTGCGGGCGTGGGGAGGCGGCGGCGACAGGACGTGCATGACAGGGCGGGTCGAGGTGCGATGTGACGTCTATCGTTGTCTTGCCCCATACATGTGGGCGTGATGATGGGTGCAGATGGATGGCGGGTTGATTAGCGCCCATCGGGAGGTTTGGGGGATGGGGAGGGAGGTGGAGGTGGGGGAAGAGGTGGAGGTGGAGGTGGATGTGGAGAACGTGTTACGGGGGGAAAGAGGGAGACTCGCTTCAGCTTTTGTAATCTTTGTATCGGTTGGTGTATATGCTAAGCACATGCGAGGGAATGAACACCTGTTTTTCATATGGTAACCTCTTTTCGCTATAAAAGGAAACGTTGTGTATTACCTCATGGCACCTCTCTATACACTGTGTTGTGGAACCAGGAAGTAATCCAGAAACACTTGAAGTGAGTCGATTTTATGGTTAGATTGTTCTCTCATAGGAATATATTCTATGGTAAGGACGGGCACGCGCGCGCGCACACACACACACACACACACACACACACACACACACACACACACACACACACACACACACACACACACACACACACACACACACTGAATTCCTCTTCCTCGGCATCATTCTCAGGCAAACGAGTTGACTAATGTGCTTCATTCATCCATCCATTCATTCATACGTCCTCGTAGACAAGTTTCAAGACGGGCATCCGAAAGCTACTGCATTCAGTCACCTTGGCTCAGTCGCTTCTTGTGGGTGAGGATAACATACATTACTTCATCCTTTTGAGATGTAACCGCTTGTCTCAATAAACTTGTCGAAGGCGAAATTCATATTCTCCTCCTCCATCTCCCGCATCTGCCTCCTCCTTCTTTCTTCTTCTTCTTCTTCAGCTTCATCTTTATCTTCTTCTTCATCTTCTTCTTCTTCTTCTTCCTCCTCTTCTTTTTCTTCTTCTTCCACCACCTCCCCCTTCTCCTCCTTATCCCCCTTCTCCTCCTCCTCCTCGCCTCCTCCTATTTTTTCGTTCTCTACCCTTCTCTCCTTCTCACGCTTCAGAAAGTTTGTTTAGGTCGGGCCAAATTTCCCCTTACTCTCTCCTTCTATTAAGTGTAAAATATTTACCATATCGAGAAACCACTGATGATCATGTCATAAAATTGAGAAGAGAAGAGAAAAGAAGCGAAGATAAGATAAAGATTTATATGCCCGTTTTGTCCAGTCGAATTATCATTTTTTGGTTCGGGAGCCTGAAACATAGTCTGTCTAAGCACTGCATGAATATGGAATTGCTAGTGTCCACTTGTATCTCTATCTATCTTTATATCTGTCTCCGCCACACACTCGCCCTCATATTTCAATATGCAAAGCAAAGCACATAACGTTTACATACAATCCTGTTGCAGACGTCCCTCAGAGCTCTCCTCTTCTCCCTCCGCCCTCTCGTCCTCCTCCTCCTCCTCCTCCTCCTCCTCCTCCTCCTCCTCCTCTTGTGTTTCGTCTTCTCTATATTCTCATGCCCTCCTTTTTTTCTCTGCTAACCCACATTCCCTTCTTTCTCCCTGTCCCTTTCCCTCTCCCCTCTCCTTTTTTCCCTCGATTCCCTTCCGCTATCCCCTCTCCTTTCTCCTATCTCCCTCCCTTCCCCTCCCCTATCTCCATTCTCCCTTTCCCCTCCTCTCCATTCCTCGCTTCCTCCTTTCTCCCTTCCGTCTCTTCTCCTATACCCTATCTCCATTCTCCCTTTCCCCTCCTTCCATCCCCCTCCCCCTCCTTCCATCCCCATCCCCCTCCTTCCATCCCCATCCCCCTCCTTCCACCCCCATCCCCCTCCTTCCACCCCCTCCTCCCCCGCCACATCGTCCATGGATACCGGCGTACACTCCCTACTATGCGAAGTCGTCGGGTCTCTCTCCCTCTTTTTCCCCCCTTGATAATCTCTCGGGACGTGACATTCTTGGCGAGCGGGAACGCCGTGTCGGTCGGTCGGTCGGTCGGCTGGTCGGTGGGTCTGTCGGTCTGTGTGTCGGTGTAAGAAGTCGCCCGCTACCTACCTATCTTGCCCTCTTCGAGGCCGGTTGTGTTTTGCTCCCCAAGGGAACGGCAGCTGTACTTCGTCTGGGTACTGGGCATGGCGGGGTCCCGATGCTGCTGTAATGACTCCTGGTGGTGCTGTTTATGCTGCTGTTCCCGCTGTTGCTGTTGCTGAATTTGCTGTTTTTACGGCTGCTGCTGTCGCCTCTGTCGCTTCTGCACGTGTTTACTTTGGCACCGTGTAGTGGTGCTTAGGTATGCCGGGATTCATTCTCACTCTTTCTTCATTTCTCTTTCGTTCCCCATCTCTTCCTCCTTTGCTTTCTCTTCCTCTTTCTGTTGTCTTTCTGCCTCCCCACCTCCCCATTTTTTCTTTCTCCTCTTCTCCTTCTTTCTCCCTCTCTCGCTCTCCCCACCATCTTCCTCTCCCTTCTCTCCATTCTCATCTCCCACCCCATCTCCTTTCTCCTTCTCCACCCCCTCTCCCTTCTCCTCCCTCCTCCTCCCTCCTCCTCCCTCCTCCTCCACCCCCTCTCCCTTCTCCTCCCTCCTCCCTGCTCTCTTTCTCCCTCGTTTTTCGTGCCCTGTTCCGTCCTCATGATATCCACGTGATGGGAACTTCAGTCGTACCCACGCCCAGCAGACACAATTACTCGTCGTCTTCGGTGCCCTCTGCGTGGGTGTGCGTGTGTGTGGGTGTATGTGTACGGGGAGAGACAGTGAGTGCGTGAGAGTGTGAGTGGGGGTGAGAGAGAGAGAGAAATGAGAGAATTGGGAGAATTGGGAAGAAAGAGAGACATGAGAGGATAGGGAAGAAAGAGAGGGGAGGAGACAGTGTATGGGAAGTTTCTGCGTTTCTTGGAAAGTGCGGCAAGTGTCCTTGGGAATAAAACGAACCAGATGATGAATAAATTGAATTTGATTTATTCTGCTATGGTGGCGGCAGCGGTGACTCGGGGAGGCCTGAAAGAGGTGTGGGAGGGTGACTGACCCTCCCCCGCTCCACCATCACGTCTTCCTTTCCCCCTCTCCTCCTCCTCCTCCTCCTCCTCCTCCTCCTCCTCCTCCTCCTCCTCCTCCTCCTCCTCTTCTTCCTACTCCTATTCCTATTCCTATTCCTATTCCTATTCCTACTGTTACTCCCGCTACCGACAACACTGCAGCCTCCTTCGTTTTCCTTCTCCTTCCTCTTCCATTCTAACTCAACCATTACATTCTCTCACCTCTCCCATCTCTTCTTTTTTTCTCTCCTCCTCCTCCTCTTCTCCTGTTCCTCTTGCCACCCTTCCTCCACCCTTTGACTTCCTGCATCCTGCACGTTATCTCCCTTATTTCTTCCTTGTATTCCCTCACCTCCCTCTTTCTCCCTCGACAGTGTTGTGACGTCATAGACACTGTAGTCTGTAATTGGTGGCGGCGACTTTCGCGTCTACGGGGAGCTCATCGCCAGCCACTTCACCGTCTCTTCTCTTCGTGTGGCTTTTTATTTAGTTGATTTATTCATTTATTTATTCGTTTATTTATTTTATTTGTGTGTGTGTGCATGTGTGTGTTTGTGTGTGTGTGTGTGTGTGTATGTGTGTATGTGTGTGTCTATTTTCATGAGGTGTAATTCTCCTCGTTTTCCCGAATCGTCCCTGGGAGTGTTTTCATTTTAGGGTTCTTCGTGGAACTCGGCGGGATGTGGATATTGAGGGGTATGGGAAGGAAGGAGGGAGAAGGAGGGAGGGAGACAGACGGATAAGAAGATAGGTAGAAAGACATACAGACATGCAATGGCAGAGGGGCTGGGGCGCAGACAGACAGACAGTCACAACTGATCGCTGAGGGAGAATGTAGAGGGAGCGCCGAGCAGAAACGAACGCGAATATAGAGAAAGAGAAAGAGATAAAGAAGGGATGGAAAGGTTGAAGAAAGCATTACGGGTCGGGCGCTGGTCTATGGTAGCGGATGGCATGAGTAAGCAAGTGCGGCGACGGCGGCGGCAGCGAGGCCTGGGCACCTTGGGCACAGTGCCACGCCGATGGCCCGCTCGACTTACCTTGTGTGTGTGTTGGCACCGGCGCCGCCCGAGTTCCTCTCTCGCGGATTCTCTCTCCTCAAGATCGTAAACATTGCGCACATATTGGCGGCTTCTCTTGCTCGGCCGCCCTCCCACTCCGGAGGCCGCGCGCCCGCCGCCCGCCGCCCGTTCCCGCCGCCCGTTCCCGCTCCTCGCCGTTATTTTCCTCTCTCTCGCGTTCCTCCTCTTTCCGAGGTTGGCTTGTGATTGTGGGAGGGGCTGGATTTGCTTTCTTTTCTCTCTCTTTTTTGTGTGTTTTTTCTTGGCTTTGTTCCTGTGTCTGTTTCTTGGGTTTGTTTTTCTTCCCCCCCCCCTCACTCTCACCCTCCCTCCCCCACCCCTCTCTTTCTCTCTCTCTCTCTCTCTCTCTCTCTCTCTCTCTCTCTCTCTCTCTCTCTCTCTCTCTCTCTCTCTCTCTCTCTCTCTCTCTCTCTCTCTCTCTTTCTCTCTCTTTCTCTCTCTTTCTCTCTCTTTCTCTCTCTCTTTCTCTCTCTCTTTCTCTCTCTCTTTCTCTCTCTCTTTCTCTCTCTCTCTCTCTCTCTCTCTCTCTCTCTCTCTCTCTCTCTCTCTCTCTCTCTCTCTCTCTCTCTCTCTCTCTCTCTCTCACACACACACACACACACACACACACACACATTATTATCAGATATGTATCCCTTCAGGATTGTAGCTGCAATTGTTCAGAATTACGTCATGCAAGGTGACTCCTTCGCCAGTGAGAGAACGAAGGAGGAATAAAGAGGGGGAGAGGGAGAAAACAAATGAGAGTTGAATATCTTAGTGCCGTGAAAACAGAAGCAAAGATAGAGACGCACAAAGAACAATGCAATGAAGGGACCAGAAAGAATAGGAAATAAGGAGAAAGAGGGAACATAACAGAGTAAGGGAGAGACGGAAGTAAACAAGAATAAAGGGGTTGGAAGGAAACAAAATAAAAGAGATGTGTAAAAAGGAAAAAAAATGAAAGGGTTGAAAAAATAAGTGAGTTGGAAGAAAACAAAAAGTAAAAGAGTAGGAGGAAAAATTAATAAAAAAGGAGTTGGAAGGAGAAAATAAAAGAGACGGAAGAAGTCAATAAAAGCGAAAGAAGAACAGAAAAATAAAAGCGAGTTAGAGGAAGGCGAAATAAAAAAGGGTTGGATATCGTGTCTGTATCGGATCCTCCTGCCGGCGGCGCGACAGAAGGAGTTCGTTCGTTTCGTCGGCGGCGGAGGCAACCGAGCGCGCCTTGTTATGCTGTGTTTACATATTATTATCCCTCGCTCCCCGGCCATTACGGGGATATTCGACTTTTTTATCTATCTTTGCAACCCTCTCTTTCCTCTTCCTTTTTTTTTTTTTTTTTGCGTTTGGGGTTTTTTCTATTTGTGTTTGGTTGGCTGTGTTTAGTTTTTTATTATTTTTTTTGTAGTTTTCCTTTTCGTGCTGTTGTCTTGTCTGATATTTTATTTTGCTATTATTTTAGTGTTTATCTTGGTACTACTGGTGCTGATGTTCTATTATGATGAGTGGTGGTGTTGTTAATATTATTGTTATTATTTTATTATCATTGTTATTATCATCATCATCATCATCATCATCATCATCATCATTATTATTATCATTATTATTATTATTGCTATTATTATTATTATTATTATTATTATTATTATTATTATTATTATTGCTATTATTATTATTATTGTTATTATTATTATTACTATTATTACTATTATTATTATCATTATTATTATCGTTATAATTGTTATTATTATTATCGTCCTTATTTTTTATCATCATCATTATTATTACTTTTGTTATTTCATTACTGTTACTGTTATTGTTTTCTGATTCAGCATTCGTTTCCCTCCAACAGGTGAGCGCCTTTGATAAGCTGCTGCATGTTTGTGCGTCCGTGCGTTCTCCTGTTGCCGCTCAGGGATCCTCCTCCGCCTGTGTAGGTGAGTGGACTTTGTGGGGGTGGAGGTGGGGGTGAGTGGACTTTGTGGGGGTGGGGGTGGGGGAGGGGGGAGGGGGAGGGGGAGGGGGAGGGGGAGGGGGTGGAGGTGGAGGTGGGGGTAGGGGGTAGGTGTGGAAGCGATTATCCAGTTCCTTAATGTGGAATGGAGTAATGGGGGGAGGGGGGGGAGGGAGGGGAGGGAGGGTGTTATTTAATGGTCTTGTGAGTCCTGTTGGTGTTTTTTTTTTCAAATGCTTATGGTTCTTTCTTTCTTCTGTTCTTCCTTCTCCTCCTCCTTTTCCGCTTCTTTTCCTGCATCACCCTCCCCCCCACACTTTTTTTTTTTCTTTTGTGCTTTCTCATTTTCTTGCCGCCCCCCTTCCTATTTTCTTCTTCCTCCTCTTTTTCCTTCTCCCCTCCTTCATAACCTCCTGATCCTCCTCATTTTCCCCCGTTGCCTCTGTTCCTCTTTATCCAGTTTCCCATTTCTGTCGTCTGTGTTCATTTTTATCCATTAATTTCCTTTATAAATATATATATATATATTATATATATATATTACATATATATATATATATATCATATATGTATTATATATATAATATATATATAATATATATATGATATATATAATATATATATATATATATATTTTAAATATAATATATGTTTATATATAATATATATATATAAAATGTATATATATTTTATATATATAATATATATATAATATTATATATATTAAATATATATTAAATATGCATATAGTTATTGGCCCTTTTCTGTCATGACAGTCCCCCATTTCTGTCGTCTTTATTCATAATTATACATTCATTTCATTTGATTTATATAGTCACCGGCCGTTTTCTATTCCCGTTGAGGTTTCGGGTCTCTCCGTGGCAACAACAGGACGGTTGAGGGCGACGTGTCGTTGACGTGACGTGACGTGATGATTAGGGGAAGGGGAGAGGGGGAAGGGGGGGAGGGGAGAAGGGGAAGGGGGGGAGGGGAGGAGGGGAAGGGGGGAGGGGAGGAGGGGAAGGGGGGGAGGGGAGGAGGTGGGAAGGAGTAAGGAGAGGGTGGAGGGAATGATGAGGAGGTAGGGAGGGGGTGGGTGCAAAGGGGAGGAATGGAGGGAGAGGGTGGGATGGGCGAAGGATAGAGAGAGGGAGAGGAGGAATAGAGGGGTTGGAAGAGTGAAGAATAAGAGGAAGGGGGGGAAAAGGAATAGAAGGAGAGGAGGGGGGAGGGGAGGTGGCCAGGGAAGGAGGAAGGATTTGGTGGAGGGGATGAAGGGAGTAAAGATGTGGATGGGGAGGAAGGGGAAGGTGGGATAGGGAATGGGGTTAACAGTGGAAGAGAAGAAAAGGTGATAAGATGGGAAGCGAAGAGGAAGTAGCTGTAGTCTCGTAGCCTTGTAGTCTTGTAGCCTTGTCCTTGGTTCATGGTAAGGGGTAAGGGGGGTGGGAGTAGAAGGAAGGGAAGGAGGAGGAGAAGGAAGGAGGGGGGGGGAGTTAGGGGGAAGAGGGGAAGGAAGGGGGGAGGAGGTAGAAGGAAGGGGAGTTTTTGTTGTGTTAGGGAAACGTGAAGGATCCTACCGCGGCTAAAGTGTTGTATCCTTACGCCGTAGGGTGCGTGGGTGGAAGGAGGGAGGGGGAAGGCATCCTCGGGGAGGTCGTTGAATGGGAGGGACCACAGAGGGAGGGAGGAAAAGAATGGAAAAACAGTGGCAGATCCTGTGGTGGTAGGGGGGTGACGGGGGTTAGAATTAACAGTGGGGGGGAGCGACTTGGACTATGAATCCGATAGATCGATAGACATGCTGAGCCATACTAGCCGTTGCTAAATTCCACCAGTAGGCACACTGGACACGATAGGGCAAGATAAGGCAGTGTATTGCAGAGCAAAAGACAGTAGGATAGGGTAGCCCAGGGTATAGCAGAGCAAAAAAGGGACAGGATAGGCTAGGGCAGGGCAGGGTATACTAGACCAAAGCAGTCCAGGGTAGGGCATAGGGCATAGCAGAGCACAGGAGGGCAGGGAATGAGCAAAACAAGGCAAAGAGTACATGGCAAAACAGAGCCGATGAGGACGAAGTAAGGCATAGCAGATCCATGATAAGGCTGAGCAGGACAGGTTATAAGGCAGGCAGGGCAGGGCGCATCTAAGCAGGGCAGGGCAGGGCAGACTAAAGCAGACAGCGTTACGGGAGGCCGGACACCTTCCGCGAGCCAGCCAGGTGTTAATTGCTCGGCTCACAGAACGAGTTTATTGATAAAATCGCCTCAATTAAGTGGCGGGAGACGGCGGGCGCGGAGGAGGTAATCGGGGGACTGTTTACTTGGTTGCGCTGATTTTTCCCCTTGTTCTCTGGTTTCCTTTTTCTCCTGTTTTTTTGTTTTTTGTTTCTTTGTCTTGTTTTCCTTTCTGTGGTTCTTATTTTTTTTGTTGGTTTTGCGTTGGTATTGTTGGTATTACTGTTGCTGTCATTATTGCGATTATTTTTGTCATTATTATCATTATTATTTTATTATTGTTGTTATTATTGTTGTTGTTATTTATTGGTATTATTATTATTATCATTATTATTATTATTATTGATATTGATGTTATTAATATTATTATTATTATTGTTATTGATTATTGGTAATGGATTGTCATAAATGTTACAGCCATTATCATGTTGGCTTATGTTGATGGGATTTTCGTTATGTGATTGGTGTTCTATTTATGTTTTGCGTTTGTTCTACATTATGGGTCGATGTTTGATGCCACACAGAGAGATACTGACTGACTGGCTTTATGGCTGACTGAGGGACTGACTGACCGACTGACGGACGGATGAGGAGGGGAGGAGGAGGTCCTTACATCCTGCTAAATGATAAAAATAGATTGTTTAAAATGTGTTTATGTATAGTGTTTCTCCTTTTTTGTACCGTTGTTGTTGT
>NC_061857.1:23126074-23133574 GCF_019202785.1 Penaeus chinensis
TCTCTCTCTCTCTCTCTCTCTCTCTCTCTCTCTCTCTCTCTCTCTCTCTCTCTCTCTCTCTCTCTCTCTCTCTCTCTCTCTCTCTCTCCCTCTCCCTCTCCCTCTCCCTCTCCCTCTCCTCTCCCTCTCTCTCTCTCTCTCTCTCTCTCTCTCTCTCACTCTCTCTCTCTCTCTCTCTCTCTCTCTCTCTCTCTCTCTCTCTCTCTCTCTCTGCCCTCCGACTTTATTTCTTTCGCATTTCCCTTCCTCCATCCTTTCTTTTCCCTCCTCGCCCTTATTCCCTCTCTCTCTCTCACTCATTCTCCCCATTTCTCCCCCTCTATAGGCAGCTTCCCTCTAACCCCAACCCTTTCCCCCCTTCCTCCTCCCCCCTCCCTCTTCCCCCCTCCCCCTCCCCCCCCCCCCCCCCCTCCCCCCTCCCCCCTCCGCTCTTCCCTCAAAGGCCTTTGCGTTGAACATGTATTATTGATGTAGTTAACGGCGGTGTCCACTTGCGGCTGGGGTGAAGGAGGGAATAGGGGTAGGGGAATAAAGGGAAGGGAGCGGTGAAGGGGAGAGGGAAAGGGAGAAGAGTAGAATGAAGGAAAGGGGTGAAGGGAAGGAAGGGTCAGAGGGAAAGGAGGAGGGGGAGAAGGGGAAAGGAGGAAGGGGGAGAGGAGACGAGGGAGGAGAGAAAGAATTGCGAAAAAGAAGAAAAAGGGAGGTGGGAAACAAGTGAAAAGTGGTGAAAGTAGGACTCTTTATCTTGAAGATGAAGGGGAATGAGAAATGAGGAGAGGAAGAATGGCAATGGGAGAGAGAAGTAATGGAAACGGAATAAAGAGAATGAGAATGTGAACGACGACGGTTAGGAAGAAGTAACAGAAGAGGAATAAAGAGAATGAGATTAGCGATGGTTAGGAGAAATAAAAAATAGAAGAGGAATAATGAAAGAAAAGCGATGATCAGGAGGAAGAGTAATTCGAAGTGACTGATCGCAGAGCCGCCGAGGAGCGAGCCAGAGGGCGAAGAGAGTGAGAAAGAGGAGCGAAGGCGGTGCGTGTGCCCTTGAGCCGCGAGACCCATGATGGTATATCCACTTACGCGGGTCCCCTGGGCGGCCGTCACGTCAGCCCGCCTCACCTGGCCCGGCCATCACGTTAGGCGGACTGACCTCTCTCGCCTGCTTGCCGGCCTGACCTCCTGCTGCCTGGGCTTTCGTCGCTCGCTCCGTGCTTTCTTCCGTTCAGGTGTTTTCTCCTTGCCTCTCTCCTCCTCTCCTTGCTTTCTTCGTTCCGACCTTTCTTTCTGCCTGTTTGCCTCCCTTCCCTCCTCGTTTGCTTGCCCTCTTCCCTTTGTACTTGGTATTTTTCTTTCATTTTATGCATTGGTTGATTGAATTCGACCTTCTCGTCATTCAATACTTTTCATTTACTCCCTCCTTCACTCTCTCCCTTCCTTCCTCCTTCCATCCAGTCCTCCCTCCATCCCTTCCTTCCTGTCTCCATTTCTCCCTTCCTTCCTTCCTTTCTTCCTCCTCCTTCCTCCTCCTTCCTCCTCCTTTCTCCTCCTTTCTCCTCCTTCCTCCCATCCTGTTTATCTTCCTTCATGCCTTCTATATCTCGGCTTCATTATGGAGTTTTGGCAAGCTGTTATTTCTGTTTTTTACGCTTGTCTTTTCAATTTCTTTTCGCGTATATTCATGGAGTTTATTGATCCATGTGGCCGGACCATTTACTAAAGGTTTAACGGACTCCGAAAACGAAAGAAAATGGGACATACCCGTTGAAGGGGAAACGTTTAAAAAAACACAGGCAGGTCACCGAGTTTGTTATAATCGATGCGTACTCTTGAGTTATGACGGATGCGTGACTTGGAATGTAAATCAATCAGAAAAAAAAACAGGTTCACAAGGGCAGAGATAGCCAGGGAAAGGTCGGTTCTGGGAATAACTGAGAGGAGGCAAATCGGTCACCAGTTGCGTAAGGATGGGATGTGCGGATAGTGCGAATCCCACTATTCGCACAAACAAGTCATAAACACGTTCCGAAACGCTTGAGAGCTCGGAGAGGGAAGCGTAGATTTGTGTCGGTAATTGCACCGACACGCGTAATATTTATTGCTTCTGTAATTATACGTCTTTTTTTTAAGTAATTACCTGGGCGCAACCGCGGAAGGATTTTTAAATGTTTAAATTCTTCCGCGTAAACTTTGCCTCGTTGTTTTTCTGTCTCTGTCGGACGTCGCCATCATGGGACTGACTCGGCGTTCGTCTGTTGATTTTCGGGAAATTGTTTCCGATCAGCATTTCCAGCTGGTTCGTCCACTTGGGCTCGGAGGGAGCGATGGGCGTCCGGGTGCATGGTGGGGCTGAGGTGATGGGGTCTGAAAAGATAGTATGAGGGTGAGGGAGAGGGAGAGAGGGGAGAGGGAGGGAGAGGGAGAGGGAGAGGGTGAGGGTGAGAGAGAGAGAGAGGGTGAGAGAGAGAGAGAGAAAGGCACAGAATAAGTTTTCCACTCCTTGTGCCGGCATGGTTATTTATCCTGTTAATATTTGACTCTTAGAACAAATAACGTTAAGTAAACAAAGCAAGCGGGGAGCACCTTCTTCGCCTCTCGACCCCCCCTTCCCTCCCCCTGCCCTTACCCCTGCCCTTACCCCTGCCCTTACCTCTCCCTTTCCCTCTCTTCCCACCCCTTTTCTACCTCCTCTCACCTCTCCCACACTTTCTCTTCCTCATCTGGTTCTCTCTTTTCTCTCTCTGTCTCCGTGATTTTTTATTTTTTTTATTCATTGTTTTCTGGTTTTGTTTCTGCGTTCTGTTATCGTCCATACTTCGCATCATCGTCGTCATCATCATCGCCATCTACCACCTCATATTCCTCATACCTCACCTCATATTCCTTATCCAGAATGTCGACCCGCGTGATGTGGCAGCCTTCGTCCGTATCGTCGCGAACAACGGCTTCTGCGCATGCGTGGCCGTGGCACCGTCGCATCGCAGCAAAATTTCGGAGTGGATTTGGCATGAGGATGGCGGGGGGATGGGGATGGGGAAAGGGAAGGGGAAGGGGAAGGGGAAGGGGAAGGGGAAGGGGAAAGGGAAGGGGAAAGAGGAGGGGAGGGGGGAGGGGGATAATCCGCGCGAATGTGGAAAGGACACTCGTAACGGGCAGCCATCTTGGGGCTAGCTGGTGATGACGTGTGAGTGTGTGATGACGTCTTGACATTACCGTGTATATGTTGCAGGTACTCACGCACGCACGCATACCACACCGCGCATATTTAATAGAGGGAGGACAAGCAAGCCATTAGGCCGCGCATGACGCATGACGCATGACACCAATGTCATGACAATCGGGAAGGCATTTAGCCCTTGCATAATGCCATGTCAAGTCATGTGACAAGATTCAAACACTGACGCGACAACAACATTGGACATAACGATTTAGCTTCGCTGCATAATGCAAGAAAAATAAAATAAAATGTAAAAAAAAGATGAAGTTAATAGTAATAACAAAAGCTCGGTCAGTGATTTATTGTTTAATGATCTGTTTAATACAGGTACGGGCGTGTGGGCTCCTGCCTCGTCAATGATGCATGAATTGACGCAAATTCAGCGCCGGTGATTTATTCGCACGCGGGAATGATTTATTGAGTGGGTGGGGCGGGGCGGCGCTCGCCACTCCACCTCCGCCCGATTTATGGGCGTCGCGTCTTGATTGCGCCCGCGGTACTTGCAGGAGACGCAGCAGAAGGGGGGGGGGGGGCGGGTTGAGAGGATGTGGGAGAGGGCGAAAGGGGTGGAGGTAGAGACGCTGGGGGAGGTGGTTGGTGGAGGAACGAAGGGGGTTGGGGGTTAGTGGTGGAGTTGGGGTTGGCGGAGGAGAGGAGTGAGAGGGGGGAAAGTAAAACCAGGAGGAAATGGTGGGGAAGACAAATAATGTTTAGAAAATGGAGGAGGAGGAGGAGGAGGAGGAGGAGGAGGAGGAGGAGGAGGAGGAGGAGGAGGAGGAGGAGGAGGAGGAGGAGGAGGAGGAGGAGGAGAAGAAAAAAACGACGGCGGAAGCAAGAGCAGAATCAAGCGAACAAAACCTAGCCCAGAAGATGGCGATGATGGGTGGGGGGTGGCGGGTGGGGGGTGGCGGGTGGGGATGAGTGCCCGGTGTCCTACAGGAGGCGAAGGCGATTGATAAGACGCCGTGACGTGACTCCCCAACCCGACCCGACCCGACCCGATCGCCTGGAAGATTGGGCGCTGACTCCGCCGCCCGTTTTTGGTTTTTTCGGTGTCTGTTTTGTTTTGTGTTTTTTTCTCGGTAGTTATTAGCTGGAGTCTGATGTAGTTGTCACTGAGATTTATGTTGTTGTTTGTTATTTCGTCGTCATCGTTTATCATGCTATTGTTGGACTTGTGATTTGTGTTATTGTTTATTTCTTTCTCGCCGTCGTTTGTCAGTATCTCGCCCGTTTTTATTTTTGTTGTTGATACTGTTACCGTTTATTTATTTATTTACTGGCATCCACTTTATTGTCGGTTTCCGTGTCGCATTTCGCTCGAGTGCCTCGGTCGGGTTTCTTGTGCTTCGTGTCCACAGTCGTCTGGCGCTGAGTGATCGCCCTCGAGCTCCACCCTCTTTCGTACATTTTGCCACATGAACCATCAATTATCCAGTCATTTATTCCCCCCTCCCCTTCCTCCTCTTCTGTCCCCGTCCTACTTCCCCCCCAACTACTCGTTCTCTTCCCCCTTTCCTCCTCCTCCTTCATAATCTTCCCCCCCCCCCTTCCTTTTTCTTACCGTCCCCCCCCCCTTCTCCTGATCCTCCCCCCCTCCTTGTCCTTTTTACGGTTCTCCCTCCCCCTTCTTCTCCCTCTCTCCCTCTCCCCCCTCCTTCCCCCTCCCCTCTCCTCTCTCCCTCCTCTCTCCTCCCCTCTCCCTCCCTATCACTCGCTCTCGATATAAACAGGTATTTATAGCCGTGTCATTACATCTCTTAAGAAAAGGCTTGTCCACTGGAACGACCGTGTTTAACTTTCACGAGGGACACCGCGACCGCCCTCTTGCTTTATGCCCTGCGCGTGATGTGTGCGCTTCTCAAAATCAGCTGTTGTTTTTCTTCTTTGTGTTTGTTTGTTTGTTGTGTCTTTTTCCCTTCTTCCTTTGTTCTTCTTTCATTGTTGTCTTCTTTCTTCCTCTTTTTCTCTTCTTTTTCTTCCTTTTTCTCTTTCTCTTCGCTATAAGCTATATAGCTCTCTTATCCACCTTAACCCTTCCTCTCCCCTCCCCTCCCCTCTTTTTTTTTTCCTTTCTCTTCCCCTCCCCTCCCCTCCTTTCCCTTCTCCCTCCCTCCCCCCCTCCCCTTTGTTTTAATGACGACGGAAGAGGTATAAAAGAGCCCTTAACAGCATGGCCTCAGGACGTCACGGCTTCGCCAGGTGTGCCCATGTTCGCCGAGAGGAGAGCAGGTGTTGGTGGGAGAGCAAAATAGAGTAGAGTATTTTCCAGGTGTGACAGGTTGTTGGTGTACAAGCTTAGTACAGGTGTAAAGCGTTAGGGACAGGTGCGAGAGCGATCCGTGACTAGTTATATCTGTATGTATATCTGGATCTGTTGTCTGTTTGGTTGTGTATGTATAATCTGGGGGGGGGGGGGAAGAGAGAGAGAGAGAGAGAGAGAGAGAGAGAGAGAGAGAGAGAGAGAGAGAGAGAGAGAGAGAGAGAGAGAGAGAGAGAGAGAGAGAGAGAGAGAGCG
Organism: Penaeus chinensis; assembly: GCF_019202785.1. Lineage (NCBI taxonomy): Eukaryota > Metazoa > Arthropoda > Malacostraca > Decapoda > Penaeidae > Penaeus > Penaeus chinensis. Next base: position 23,131,810 of record NC_061857.1, read on the forward strand.
AGAGAGAGAGAGAGCAGTGGATAGGTGGATGGATGGATGGATTGGTGTACCTTCTCAACTGCGGCGCATTATCCTGTAGCTACTGCGAGTCGTATATTTCAGCACCAATTCCTTCTTTCTTCTTTTTCTTCGTCTTCGTCGTCGTATTCTTCATATTCCTCCTCCTCCTCTCCTTCCCCTCCTACTCCTCCTCCTCTTTCCCCCTCCTCCTCCTCCTCTCCCCCCTCCTCCTCCTCCTCCTCCTCCTCCTCCTCCTCCTCCTCCTCCTCCTCCTCCTCCTCCTCCTCCTCCTCCTCTTCCCCCCATCCTCCTCCTCCCCCTTCCTCCTCCTTCCCCTCCTCCTCCTCTCCCTCCTCCTCTTCCTCCCTTTCTCCCTTCTCTTCCTCTTTTTTATCTTTCTTTTACTTCCCCGCAAGGTATCGGAAACTCAGGCAGGTTAGGAAGGCGTTAGTGTAAACACGATGACAAGTTCGTCGAACAGATCATTAGCGGATCAATGTATATATTCCCTTCTCTCACTCCCTCCCCCTGCCCCTCCTCCCCTTCTCTTCCTCCTCCCCTTCTCCTCTTCCTCCCCCTCCTCAGCCCTCCCTTCTCCTCTCCTTCCCTCTCTTCCTTCCTATTCCTCGCCCTCCTTCTATTTTCCTTCTTCTTTTCCTCCTCCTCCTCCTTCCCTTCTCTTCCTCCCTTCTCAGCCCTCCCTTCTCCTGTCTTTCCCTTTCCTTCCTTCCTCCTCCTTCTCCATCTCCTCCTCCTCCTCCTCCTCTTCTTCTTTTTCTTCTTCCTCCCCCCCTCTTCTTCCTCCCCCTCCTCCCCCTCCCGGTCGTCGTCAACTAAGACGCCGTCGATGACGTCATTTTTCTGTCCTTTGCGTTTTAGTTTATTTATCTTTTTCGTTTACATTATCACCATTATCATGTTTAATATGATCAACAGTGTCACTATTATTGCCATCCTTATTATTATTATTGTTGTTGGTATAGTTGTTGCTGTCATTATTTTTATCATTATTACGTTTTGTTGCCCTCTATTTGCTCCGTCCGGGATGAGGCGAGTGGATGGGCATTCTGGCACTCCTCCCCTAGGTGAGCATTCGCGGCTGTCGGTGGCATAATATCGCAAAAGCGCCAGCATCTGGGAGTGCCACGTCACGCGGTGCTCGCTGCGGCACTCGGGTGAAGCGGCCCGCGCACACGCACTCGCACTCATACTTGCATTCGAAATCGCATCCACTTATGCCATCTTTCTCACTCGCTTGTACTCTGACTCTCAGTCGTTCAGTCTGTCATTCGCCCATTCACTTATGCACTCATACTTGCACACTCATGCTCACTCTCACTCTCTCTCTCGCACGCACACGCACACGCACACGCACACGCACACGCACACGCACACGCACACGCACACGCACGCACGCCCACAGAACTCACCTGCGATACAAGACGACGACGAGGAGGAGGAGGAGGAGGAGGAGGAGGAGGAGGAGGAGGAGGAGGAGGAGGAGGAGGAGGAGGAGGAGGAGGCAGCGGCGGCGGCCGCGGCTTCCTCCTATCCCCCCTCCCCCCACCCCAGCTGGTGATATTTGTACTATCGACCCGTCAGATTCTCGCTCGGTTAATAATTGATACGCCCCGGCCAGGCTAGATGTGCACGAGTGGGGGGAGGGGAGGGGGGAAAGGACGGCTGGGGAAGAGGGAGGGGAGGTTAGGGGAGAAAAGGACGGCTGGGGAAGAGGGAGGGGAGGGGAGGGGAGAAAAGGACGGCT
>NC_061857.1:23143574-23147671 GCF_019202785.1 Penaeus chinensis
TATGTGTATATTTGTGTGTTTGTGTATCTGTTTGTATGTGTCTGTTTTTTTTTGTTTTTTTTCTTTTGTGGTATGGTTTATCTTTATTCTCTTCTCTTCATTTGATTCTCTTTTTAATCAAGGTCGAGCGTCTGACCTTGACTTCTGTTATTTCGTTCTGCTCTTCGTCGTTCCTTTCTCTTCAATTTGCTCCCCTCTCTTCCGGTGTTCCTCCCCCCCCCCCCTCTCTCTCTCTCTCTCTCTCTCTCTCTCTCTCTCTCTCTCTCTCTCTCTCTCTCTCTCTCTCTCTCTCTCTTCTGCCCTGATTATTCCAGCTCTCCCCTTTTTTCCTTCTCTCAGTTCCACATCCTACCTCCTCCTCCTCCTCTCCCTCCTCCTCCCCCCTCCTCCTCCCCCCTCTCGTCTTCCCCCCTCCTCCTCCCCCCTCTCCTCTTCCCCTCCCCCTCCTTTTTCTCTCCCCCCCTCTTCCTCTCCCCCCCTCTTCCTCCCTCCCTCCCCCCGTGTTTATGCCCGGGGCGAGAGGCGTGGACGGTAGCCCCGACGGCCGGGCAGATGGATGTGGCGTTTGCATGCGTTGGCGGCTCTGCAGGGAGGTTGCAGCGGCGTGCGTGCGTGGCGGCCCGCCCGTTACTGCTCCTCCGCTCTGTTCTTGCTCTCGTTCCTTCTCTCTCTTCTTGTTGTGGCTGTTTTTGTTGGTTGTTGATTTTCTTGGATTGCGTTTGATTTTTTTTTGTTATTTTTATTTTATTTCTTGGTTCGGTTGGCTTGTCTTATATCTTGAGAGAAGGGGAGGGTGAGGGACCCCTGAGTGTTAGGGGGTCACAGCCAAGGAGCCTCGGACAGAACCTTAGTTCTAAAAGAATTGAACGTAATGTAGTTGCCGAATCCCTCTCCCTCACACTCCCTCTGCCAGTCCCTCTCCTTCTTCCTCTCCCTCTCCTTTTCCCTCTCCTTCTCCCCCCTTCCCTCCCCTATCCTCCCCTTTTCTCTCCCCTATTCTCCACTCCTTCCCTTCCTTCCTCCCTCACTACTTCTTTCCTTCCTTCCTCTCCTCCCCCCCTCCTCCTAAACTTCCTCTCTCCCTCCCTATGTTCCTTCCTTCCTCTCTACCCCCCCCCATCTACCTCTCCCTCTATCTTCAGGTACGAGAGGTTATTGAGAAGATGATGAGTCGAAACGATCGGACGCCCCCCCCCCCCCCCCGAGACGCTGGAACGCTGTGAATGGCTCCGGAGGGGGGTGAGGGGGTAGGATTGTGGGGGAGAAGGGAGGTGGGGGTGTGTGGGGGGAGGGAGGGAGAGGGGAGGTACTAGGTAGGGGTAGACGGGAAGGGAAATAGATGGGGCGTTGTAGGGGAAGGGGAAGGAGAGTAGATGTGGGAAGTGTGGGGGGAGGGGGGTTGGTAGGGTTGGGGCTGCAGTGAGTGAGTGAGTGGAGTGAGTGAGTGGAGTGAGTGAGTGGAGTGAGTGAGTGGAGTGATTGTGAGTGGGAGTGAGTGAGTGGAGTGAGTGAGTGGAGTGAGTGAGTGGAGTGAGTGAGTGGGTGAGTGGAGTGAGTGAGTGGAGTGAGTGAGTGGAGTGAGTGAGTGGAGTGAGTGAGTGGAGTGAGTGAGTGGAGTGAGTGAGTGGAGTGAGTGAGTGGAGTGAGTGAGTGGAGTGAGTGAGTGGAGTGAGTGAGTGGAGTGAGTGAGTGGAGTGAGTGAGTGGATGTGAGTGAGGGAGTGAGTGTAGGAGTGAGTGAGTGGTGAGTAGTGAGTGACGTGAGTGAGTGGAGTGAGTGAGTGGAGTGAGTGAGTGGAGTGAGTGAGTGGAGTGGAGTAGTGAGGGGGAGTGGAGTGGAGTGAGTGGAGTGGATGTGAGTGGAGTAAGGCAGTGTGTGGAGTGGAGTGAGTGAGTGGAACTGTGATGTGATGGAGTGACGTGAGTGAGTGAGTGAGTGGATGTGAAGTGAGTGAGTGAGTGAGTGGAGTGAGTGAGTGGAGTGAGTGAGTGGAGTGAGTGGTGGGGGTGAGTGAGTGGAGTGAGTGAGTGGAGTGAGTGAGTGGAGTGAGTGAGTGGAAGTGAGGTGAGTGGATGTGAGTGAGTGGATGTGTATGTGAGTGGATGGGGGTGGTGAGTGGAGTGAGTGAGGGGTGAGTGAGTGGTCGTGAGTGAGTGAGTGAGAAGAGAGAGAAAGAGGAGAATTCGAGTGAAGAGAAAGAGAAGAGAGAAGGAAAAAGAGAGGAAAAAGAGAGAAAGAGAGAAAGAGAGAAAGAGGAGAGAGAGAGATGAGGAGAGAGGAGAGATGGAGTGTGTGAGAGAAGGAGAGACTGAGGGAGAAGAGAGAGATGAGGAGGAGAAGAGAGAAGAGAGAGGAGAAAATGAAAAACGTGTGAAAAACTTGGCGAGGCGAGCATTGTATATGTTCATTTGTGTTGCTTCTCAAGAGTGGCTTCTAAGGGGCAGTGCACTTGCAAGTGTACCATGAGTGAGTCGCCTGCATTTTTGCTGGATTGCTGTACTTTTGCAGAACGACATGAGAGAAAGACACGGAGACAGACACACAAATAGTCATAGATATAGGCACAGAGACAGAGACAGAGACAGAGACAGACAGACACAGATATAGATATCGAAGACACAGACACAAATAGACATAGAAAAGATACGTTGGTAGAGACAGAAATATAGAGATAAAATTAGAAATATAAATGGAAATAGACCTAAAAATATATAGACACAGAGACCATCATAGAAATTGACACAAAGACAGAGGTGTAATGTCGGGAACTCCGAGTCCTGAAAACATCGGTTTCAGGGGCAAACTTACCTTGGTTTTAAGCCATTATACCCAAATGCCCTGAACCCCCACTCACTCCCCTTCCACCCCCTCCCCCCACACAAACTCCTCCCCTTCACTAACTCATCCCCCCCCACTAACTTCTGCCCCCACTAACTCCGCCTCCACACCCCAACCCCTCCTCTTCCATCACACGCCCACCTTGAACCACCTGTGCGAGTGTCGGTCCCCGCGGCTTAGGGGCGCGAGCGAGCCACCTTTTGACCCGGTTTGGGTTCCTCGTCATGCTGCTGTAACTACTTGCCAGGGGGTGAGGGGGGACGGGAGGGGAGGGGGAAAGGAGGTAGTGGAGGGGGAGTGGGAGGGGAGGGGAGGTAGAGGGAGGGGGTGGGGGAAGGGAGGGGGAGATGAGGGGGAGGGAGAAAGGGGAGAAGGGGGGTGTGAAAGATGTGGGGGGAGAGGGAAGGGAGGCAGGGAAAGGGATAACGGGGAGGGAGGTAGGGAAGGTAGGGGAAGTGGGAAGGGAACTGGGGGAGGGGGATTGTGGAGGGAAGAATCCGTCCCCAAGTTAACCTCCCCCCCCCCACCCCCCTGTAACAAGGCACGTCATGCATGGTGTAATTTTGCAGATCTGTGCATGACACGTGATCATTACCAGTGCTACTCCGCCTTCTGGGGGACTTAATGAGCGGCCCCAGTGACCACTCGTGTACACAACACACAACCACAACCACACACACACACAAAACACACACACCACACACAAAACACACACACACACACAAAACAAACACACACACATATCTTTCTACCTATTCTATTACCCCTATTATCTACTATATTATCTATCTATCTATCTATCTATCTATCCATTTATCCCTAAAATGTTATTCATATGATAAATGCTGACGTTCATGCTGATAGCTGAGCGCTGCAGGATCCGCCATATACTGCCTCTCGGCCAGTGATGTTAAAAGCGATACTTGAAGATCGAGTCATGAAGTTTGGCCAAAGTGCTTGATCAGAAAGAAGTTCGTCCTAGGACATGCGGGATCCAGGCTACTGTATTGTGTCCCGGGCACGAATGTAATTGTTTGGTTTGGGTTTATTTAGCGTGGAGTGCGTGTGTGTGTGTCATTGTTCATTTGTTTTATTGATGTAAACCCGTTGTAAGGCTGTTTGAGTGGGATGGTAGCTTGCTTGACGATTCCTTTTCATGTGCAACTCTGTATTAATAAACAAGCGAATCAGATGTGTTTTGACTCTCTTTCTCGCTCTCTCTCTCTCTCTCTCTCTCTCTCTCTCTCTCTCTCTCTTTT